>NW_015555781.1:1500439-1503650 GCF_001515605.1 Sinocyclocheilus anshuiensis | reverse complement strand
ATGTCTGCGTTCTCTGCTTCCCTCAGACCGAATTTACCCAGCTAACATATATCATGCCAACTGAGCCATGTAACAGAATCCAGGATGGCCAATATAAGCATGACACAAAGATGATGAAAACAAAAGCAACGTAACAAGGTAGTCAACCTTGCGATATGGATTCCTTCCTGGAAGAACAGGTATGACACAAATTGAAATGCTTCCACAATTATTCATTACTGCATGCATGTAATTTTTGAGTGACTACAAAAGGTTGCAGGAAGTGTTTTGAAGTATGATTTCAAAATATAGTATTCTCACTCTGTTTATTCAAGGCTTATTTATTGTGTGGAACTTGGGAACAGCTAGGCACTGCTTGAACCTTTCACAAACCGAGACAGAAGCATCTCTTTATGACCAGCCTTAGCAGAGGGACAGAAAGAAACAGACAGAGGCAGATAGAACGAGAAAAATAGAGAATACGAGAAAGGAGGGGGGAGAAAAGAGAGAGAGCGAGAGAGAGAGACCCAGGCTCTTTGCAGTCTCCAGTGATTATCCCTCGCTCTCAACCCATCCACGGTCTTCTAATGATTCAAGCAGCAGCCATGTCAATATTCACCGTATAAGAGATACCCAGAAGCCTTCAGAGACGATCCCGAGCCTTCAGCAGCTCTCGCCACATGCCCAGCATTCCCCATTCCATTTGATTCTTCACAAAACAAAGGCTGCAAAACAGGCAGGGGGCATTTGGAATCTCTGAATCATTACCGCGATTCAAAACGAATCGATCTGCTTCTCTTCCCCCCAATTACATACACATGCCAACATCCAACTGAGCCAACACATTAATTACCGTGACATCTCCTGTTAAAAAAAAAGCAAGCCCTCACTAGAGTAAAAAAAATAAAAAGCACAGGCACATTAGGATGTAACTGGCTCCCTTGCAACCCATTACCACTTAAAAATCTTTGCATCCAAAGCAACTCCTCTGGGACAAAAGCATGATCTGAAAGGAGCCATTACCTAGATACAGGTTACATTGCTGAGCCCGAGATTTGTGCACCTCCCCACATTCAGAATAATTATGAGCTCTTTGTCATCCCATTTTGCATGTGATCAAAGCTGGCTCCAGACTCCTACAGATTAAACCCTCAAAGGGAGCTCTGCGCTCAAGAGCACAGGTAAAAGAGATTCAGATTACACTTTACCTCCAATAGAGCCACGTATCACACAAATCAAAGAGAAATCTACTGAACAACTATCATATCATGTCATAGTGGATCATATGGTCATACTCGACATATAATAGTTGCAATCTCCCTCTCAACATACAAAGCAATCCATACTTAATGCATACATAAAAACACGAACACACTGTGGAGAGATCTTGACATTCCCCTTTGCCATTTTATCTTGATATCAGATGTAAACGGAGTAAAATCAGCCTTAACACAACAAATCTAGTCTCCGCCTCAGACGTCACGCCCCCGGACCATTGGCTGAATGCCTGATGCATACGGCACACAAAATTGGAAACACTTCGGGAGTTCCGAAGTCGGCATCGGATCGGTTGAATTATACAAGATTTCCGGGAGACGTGCATGTCGCATTCTTTAACTTTCCGCCTGGAAACAAATATGCTGTGACGCCAAACCCCCTCCTGTTAAAAGAAAGTCTTCGTGTTAACAACTGTGATAATGAGTGCTTTTCAGGATCAACTAAACATTGGATTTTCAAAAGTATGTGAAATATGTAAATTTCGCAGCATCTTTAAAATACGTACAAGAGATTTACACACTGGTCTGTTATTGCTGGGACATTTTCACGCCCCTAAACATGATGCGGCACAAAACGAAACGTGATTGGTTGCTTTATCTGTCAGTCATACGGCCTCTTGGGCGGTCCTTGGCCATTCAAAGCGGCAAAGGTTCCCAGACCTTCTGCCGTCAGTCTGAAGGTCTGGCTACGTGAGACTACAACAAATCCAACACTGATAATAATAGGAAATGTTTCTTGAGCACTAAATGAGCATATTAAAAAGATTTTAAGGATCATGTAACACTGAAGACTGGAGTAATGACTGTTGAAAAATCAGTTTTGCCATCACAGGAATACATTTTATTTTACAATATATTGAAATAGAAAACAGTTTTTTTTTATTGTAGTAATTATTTCACAATATTATTGTTTTTACTGTATTTTTTATCAAATAAATTCAAGCCCTGGTGAGCATAACTCCAAAAAAAAAAAAAAAACCTTTTTCCAAAAAATGATACGGACCACAAACTTTTGAATGGTAGTATAAGCAATAAATGGGTGATATTACAATTTGGTATTTTTTCTAAAATGTAAAAATAAAACACTAGTATATTAAAATCAATAGTCTTAAAAGCTCCAAGTGACTTTAGAACAACATTATAATGTACAATATAAAAGTTTGAGATCAGAGTATTGGATTTTCTTATGAGAATTAGGCTGTGTTTACACTAGTGTGTTTTTGTTTTGAAACGGCATTTTAAAATGAAAACGATCCTCGTCTACACTTGTGTTTTCACTGCATTTCAGAAACGTTCTCCGTCCACACTACACAGCCAGAAATGCAGGTCACAAAACCATTCATGCAGGTACAACAATGTGCATGACGTCATTGTTTAGACGCTCGTCAAGGATACGCAGAGCGAATGTGGCCAGCCATGCCATCGTTTTCAAAAGTCTCCGCTTTGGTCCGTTTACACTGAAACGGGGTCTGAAGCGTTTTCGAAAGTCTCCGTTTTCTAGGATCGAAAACACCGGGGTAGTGTAAACGACAGGCGTAACCGTAGCAAATGTTATGCGTTTTAAAACGAAAACGCACTAGTGTAAACGTAGCCTTAAATTTAACAGTATTCTTTAGAGTGTTTGTTAAGATTAACTTGATGGCAAAGGACATTTAAATGTAAAAAAAAGAAATAAAGAAATAAATAGGGGAAAAAAATGAGCAAGTACAAGTAGTGTTGTCAAAAGACCCAGTATTTCGGTACCAAGTCGGTACTAAAAAAATGAAAACGTTACGGTACCAGGTTTTTTTTAAGTACCGGTGGTACCGAGTACCCGGTCAACCCGGTTCTTGATGCGCTATCCGCAAGCTATCCTCTTCCAGTGTTGCCAAGTCCGCAGTTTTCCAGGTTTTAACACTGTTGCCGCGGGTTGAAAAACGACCCCATTAACGTGATATTTAGCCCCTGGAATGTGA
>NW_015555781.1:1480519-1500292 GCF_001515605.1 Sinocyclocheilus anshuiensis | reverse complement strand
AAAAAAATTAAAACGTTACGGTACCAGGTTTTCTTAAGTACCGGTGGTACCGAGTACCCGGTCAACCCGGTTCTTGATGCGCTAAACGAAAGCTAGCCTCTTCCAGTGTTGCCAAGTCCGCGGTTTTCCCGCGGAATTGGGCTGCTTTAACACTGTTGCCACGGGTTGTTTTTCATGTCCGCGGGTTGAAAAACGACCACACTAACGTGATATTTAGCCCCTGGAATGTGAATTTTACCAGGGGAACCCCGCTAAAACATGCGTATTTTATCCTCGGAACGTGAATTTTAACAGGGGACCCCCTCGAAACGCGATTGGGCGGGTTTTGTAAACAGACAACAGTTTACAGATGTTTTTCAGTGGCAGCAGAACTATTACTAAACTTTTGGGTGAAACTTGTTTACTTTTTTCATACTTTTATTACTTGTGGGAAAACTTGAAACACTTTTAAATAAGTATAAAGAATGGCATTGGTTTTGTACATTTAATTTTTGTTTAACATTATTAATAAAAATGTTGTTCAATTAGAATGTTTTTGTGTTTTGCTTTGGTACCGAAACTGGTACCGAGAACTGTGGATTTTCACTGGTATTGGTACCGAATACTGAAATTTTGGTACCGTGACAACACTAAGTACAAGTAAATATTCAATACAGGCCAATATACATCTAATATTCCAACCAATAAAAATAAACCTCTAATATCATCTGATAACAAACGTGACCCTGGAGCACAAAACCAGTCTTAAGTCGCTTGGGGATATTTTTAGCAATAGCCAAAAAAACATTGTATGGGTCAAAATTATCGATTTTTCTTTTATGACAAAAATCATTAGGATATCAAGTAAAGATCATGTTCCATGAAGATATTTTGTAAATTTCCTACTGTAAATATATGTAGACTTAATTTTTGATTAGTAATATGCATTGCTAAGAACTTCATTTGGACAACTTTAAAGGTGACTTTCTCAGCGTTTAGATTTTTTTGCACCCTCAGATTCCAGATTTTCAAATAGTTGTATCTCGGCCAAATATTGTCCTATCCTAACAAACCATACATCAATGGAAAGCTTATTTATTCAGCTTTCAGATGATGTATAAATCTCAATTTCAGAAAATGTACCCTTATGACTGGTTTTGTGGTCCAGGGTCACAAATATGGCACATACATATTGTGTACTCCTACTTCAGTGAAAGAGATCAAAAAAGAAATTCATACCTATTCCTGCTGGAACAAATTCCTCTTGGATTTATATTTTGACCACTGCTCTTGGTAAAGCCTAGGATTTATTTCTAGACTTAACGATACACATTACATACAATCACTGTGGCCTTATTACCAAACTAACTGGCAGTACATTACCATATACTGAGAAACTTCTGCATTCCCTCACTTCCTTTTTTTGCCAGCAAATCAAAGACATATGACTCCTGCAAAATTTACATGCATGAAACCCTAAAGCATTTACCTAAAAGGCTATTTAAAAAATAAACGTGATGTCTTTCTGTAATTCCAGCCAAATACTTCATGTAGGCCTAATGAAAAAATCATTTGAACACAACCGCACAAATGCATTGCCCCCGCTAATTAAAAACACATCAGGTCCAGAGGCAATGGAACATACGTTGAGCTGGGTGGAGAGTGGAGGGTGTTTCTGCGGTTTAACAATATCAATCTGTCAGAGTCTTTCATTTGTCATGTTAAAGCTTGTTAAAAGAATTACCCTTTAACAACATTCAAAAATTAAAATGCTATGCAAAGCCCTCCGAATGCTAAACATAAACTGTTAGAAGATGCGAGTCAAAAGGAGGAAAGGAAGAAGATGCTGCAAAACAATCTCAAAGAGAGGCACATTTCCTTTCAGAACACTCCTGGGGATGTTTCTCATCTTTATACCTCACCTGAACATCTAAAGCGCTGAGGTTTTGGACAGAACAGGGTTACTGCACCATCAACAGATGTCAAGGTTTGTCTCAGACAGTTGAGAGAAAACTGGGTCAACTTCTAGGGGTAGATTTCCGCAATTTTCAATCTCTTTGTGAGAGGAGTGCCAGCAGTGAACACAGTGCAGTTGAGCACATCAGAGCAGTGGCGCACAATGTATGCTTGAGCATTTTACAGAGGCTAAATCAGGCTGTGTAAATCCTCCTCCTGCTCCTCCATGCCTGCTTAGAATTTAAGCTTTAGCACCGAGAGAGGAAAAACATGTTGTACAAATGCAGAAATTCACATTAAGTAAATGATAGTTCAGACTCAGATTCAATTTGGATGACCTGCATTCAAAGGTGCGGTTAAAATGCCATTTGAAATTAATGTGCAAGTTGTATCACAGCTGTAAACAGGCAATATAAGAATAATTGTTTATTCTGATTGTGATTATTTACAAACTATTGATATTGCCGTTTTACTGTATCTTTTAGCCTAAGTTTTATAAAAGTAATAGGCTGTTCACAGTAAATGCATTTACATCAGTGTTTCTCAGCCAGGGGCTTCAGGAAACATCTAAGGGGGCCTGCAGATGACTTACAATTATTTAATAAGAAATAAGAAAAAACAACCAATAACAAACCAAAACATCTCAAAATCGAGATTTCTTGTTTAATTCACTTCAAGATTTTTTTTTTTTCCCAAAGGTCTCATGGTCTTAAAAGATTGTGACATTTTAGTCATGGAAAAGTCATGTAAATTAATAAAAAATTTTTAGGAAATGCATACGCATTTTTCTAGTTATGCTAAGCTCTAAAATATTTTCATTAGCTAGAGTAATTGAGAGTAAAAAATACATTTTTTGTCTTATTCTTAATCCTTAACCAGTAAATTACAAACAACTAGAAAAATCATGGGGCCTTTGAATATAACAATGGGGGTCCTGAAGTACAAAAGTTGAGAACCACTGACACAAACATTAACGGTCCACACTAAAAATCACACCAATCCAGTTTTTCCAAGGGATAGCTCAGCAAAAAATGAAGATTCTGTTAGTATTTACTCACCCTCACATCATTCAAAACCTGTGTCACTTACTTTCGTCTATAGATCACAAAATTGGATTTTGTTTCACCAAACAATTTGGTTACCATTGGCTTCCACTGAATGGACAACATTTCTCAAAATATCTTCTTTTATGTTCCACATATGTCGTCAGTCATGCAGGTTTGGAATGATACGAGGCTGATTAAATGATAGAATTTTTATTTTTGAGTGGACTATCAAATTGGACTAACAAAAATGGAAACTTTTACAGATGTGGCAACATGTATCCAACCCTTCACATATTCACAAAAAGCTGCTGTAGCTTGATTATAACAGCACATGTAAAAGTATAAAGTGATTTTACCATGGTAGAAGCCTATGAACACCTCAAACCTGGAGTGGCTTATTGCTTTGATATGTCATTGTGAAAGCACCTGTCGATATTTGCTTTTAAATCTAGGATGGAAAGCTTTGTAATCTTCAGCAGAGGCTGTTTAAAGGCCCACATGCACCACTTTCTATTCCAGCAGGACAAGGATTAAAGCAGTCACATCTCTAAATCCCATTTTGCTCATATGGAGGGACTCGAGGCTCTGATGCATCAAGTGATTTGCTGTAAATTTCACAGCATGGCTTAAAAAGCACGTCTCTCCAGATTAAGCGATGTGCGATGCGCGATACGAATGAGAAAGATACGAGCGTTAAAAGAGCACAATAGGCCATCACAACCGGTAGTGAGGAATGCCTCGGGAATGTCTGAGCACAAAAAATTCATTTCAAAACACAATACCTGAAGCATACATTCCAATACGCTCGCTCGGCGCGCAAACCATGGGTGGTATGAGAGATAGAGATCTGAACACATTCAGAAAAACACCAAATCTATACACAGCTGTGGGCTTCAAAGTGCATTAGATCAGATACGTAAAACGCCCCTGAACGCATCTGTTCAATCTATACCAAGGCTCGAAATTGCGACCATTTTGGTCGCATATGCTCCCGAACAGCTAATATTAACCAATACAAAATCTGCATTAAAGTTAAGAATGTAAGGATAAAATCTGTTAATATATAATTTGTAGTTGTGGTGCTCCTAAATTTTTGGTGAGTGCTCCTAAATTTTTGCTGGTGCTCCTAACATTTTGAAGTTGGGAGCACCAGTGCTACCAAGTAAAAAAGTTAATTTCGAGCCCTGTATACCCCAAAACTTTTTGGAGTGTGCGCATTCTTTCTTTCTCACAAAATACTCAATGCAGTTTCTTCCTTTGTGCACATTCTAAAGAGAATCCATGTTGTGGTTCTCCTGAAGAAACCTTTATTCTGCTGCAAAGCCTGCCATTCAAGAGACACCTGCATGGTGAACACAAAGAGTACCCACTTGCACCAACTCGCAGTAGGCAAAGACAACACTGCGACCCACTATCTGTCTTGCTACCTCAGTCGCAGCTACTTAGAGGTTTCTGCCTATACTGCATTCCTCTCATCTCCTGTGGAAGGCTGTGCTTAACTCCGATTCCCTTTTTATCTTTTTCTTCTGACTGCGCTTGCACTGCGAGGGGGGAAGGGGAATGGAAGAAGGCAGAGAAGCTTTTCAAAGCTGCAGGGATTTACCTGTATTCACGGTTGTCCTGATATCTTTTAGTGCTGGCCACCCGCTGAGGCACGGTTTCCATGAGCAGCTTCTGGGTCAGCCTGTTGCTGGGAGTGGGGTCGCTTTCGTGGTTCTGCTCCTGTTCGCACCGCCATTCCTCGTCTTCGTTCAGAGTTGGCAAGTAGCCCGGCAGGGCTTTGCCGTTGCCTGACACCGAGCTCTGGTCGCTGAATAGTTTGGGACTCTCTCCGCCCGTCCTGGTGTATTCCA
Source organism: Sinocyclocheilus anshuiensis (assembly GCF_001515605.1). NCBI lineage: Eukaryota > Metazoa > Chordata > Actinopteri > Cypriniformes > Cyprinidae > Sinocyclocheilus > Sinocyclocheilus anshuiensis. Next base: position 1,495,458 of record NW_015555781.1, on the reverse strand, counting down.
AGTATATATCGGACTTTAAAAACAAAGGGTAGCTGTTTTCTTCCATCATAGTCTGAATTTCAGTTTGCGCCTGGTCGAACATGGCAGGATCAATGTGAAGCTTCATCACGCAGTCCTTGATGAAGCTCTTGGTGGCCGGTTTGATCTGCCTGGACACAATTCCATTGTTATCCAAGATGTATTTTTTGTAAATGGCTTTCGCGAGTTTCAGCATCTTCTCATTGCCTTCGTTGGCCTCCTGCTTGCGGAAGCCGCTGCAGGCGAACCAGAAGTCCAGCATGTCGGCACAGTCCTCCTGTTTGAGGAAAGTCCTGAACAAGTGGATGCCATCTTGGTCGTCTAAAAGCGAGTGCAAAGACTCCGCCCACTTCAGGTAGGGTGGCGTTGGGGAAGCGCTACCCTCGGGCTCATAGCCCAGATCCAGGTCGGGTCTTCTGGGTGTAGCTATGGAGGTCTCGTTCTTGAGGCTCTCACTCTTAGACGAGTAAAAACTGTGGCTGTATTGCCGTCCATCTCTGGACACCAGATCGCCCTCCTCCCCAGGGACCGGGGGTCTGGGGGCATCCTCAGTGAAGCTGCCGCCCACGTCGGGCAGATAACAGGCCGTCTCGTTTACGCTCATGCTCACAGTGTCCCTGCACCCTGTCCCAGTACAGCCCACAAGGCAGAAAGTTTATATCCAGGCTTCTATTAATGCCACTGCGAAAGAATTCCTCCTATAAGAGAAGACAGAAAGGCATGGGAAAACATTCATAAACACTTGTCACAATGATGCAGTGTAAAAACAATGTAAAACCCTGTATAAAATAGTGCTGATCAGTTCAAGAACCAAATAACTGATGCAAAGACTTCTACCTGAATGTGGGTGTAACATTTCATATCAACAAACACGAACATATATAATGAGAGAATAACATTACAGAGAGGACAACAGTGTCACCAACAACTCAAATTGATTTCATATAATAGTTTTCTCAGAACACTGGATTTAAGGTGATAAGTCATGTAACACTGTAGCAGATATTTCAAGCAAATCAATAATTTTTGTATCACCTATTGTCACAAGAAGCAAATCAAGCGTATTCCCAACATAAATTCTGCTCATTGCATATAGCATTACAAGATTAGACAAGTAAAGAAGGTTAGTTTGTTTTAAGGTGTCCTAGTTACAATGTAAACAGACAAATATGAATGAACAACATGTATTTACTATAGAGTTAGCTGCTTGCAACTATGCATAATTTACTGTTAGTACATGTGGCGTGTGCCAAGGACACTGTAAAATAATTGTTATCATACAAGAATTGAACATTTTCAACTTTAAAGGAGATACGAGTCAATTACATTGTAATAATAGCTCCAACGGTACACGTTTTGGGCAATTTAAAACCTGTGCATCTAGGTTTAATTAAACACTGCAGGGTTCTACAACCCCATTAAACTTACAGTGGCCTCAGGCATCTATCTTAAAGCAAAGATAGCAAAAAAAGCCAGCCATCGTGGCACAAACACTCACCTGCGACACACTTTACGATCAAGTTCCGACCTTAAAACCTGTGACTGCCTGCCAACTAGATTTCGTCTCATGTTCTTGATAAGCGAGCTAAGGGGTTAAGAAACCTTGAGCTTTCCTAGTCAATAACTTTACCAGCGCGAACTTCAATGGCGATGAGCTAGCAGGCTAATCCAGCACAAGATGCGAATTTATAAACATTTTACGCACACTAATGCTGTAGTTTAAAAGCAAAGCCCCGCTAAACGCCCCTAGTGCTAACCTAGGGAGACTACTAGCTAGCTACAAAGCAAAACATGCCGTGATAAGATAAAAACATAAATAGAGCGAACATCAACCGCAATCAAAGAACGTAACGCGCGAGGAGCGGAAGTACGTGCGGCGCGACACCTTCCCGAACAAGTGAGCAAAGATGGTGAAAAACACTTTCACCATCTTTGAGTGTACGGGCCGACATTTCTAGCGAGCTTGTTCTACTGATCCGACTCAACTAGTGTGAGAACACGTTGTCACAGCACGCTAGCCATCTTTAACCGCTACAAACGCCAAAATATCCGATCATCCCATTTACGCACGGGAAAAAAACGCGGCCATCTAAAAACGGCTCGCGTTCGCTGCGTTTTTCCTTCGCTGACGGCATTACAACACCCCTTTTGCTGCCCTCACGATCTGCTTTGAAGTGAGCCCCACATTCATCGCATTCATGTCTCGGCCTCAGCAGCAGCAGCAGCGGATGGGGGAGGGGAAAGTAAGAAACAAACTCCACACACACACACACACACACACACACACACAGCCAGGCCCTTCCGCAGCCCAGGGACTAGTGTGCAACTTTGCAACACTGATTTTCGCACTCCAACACGCGCCGATAACCCGAGCGCGAGAGCTTTATAAGCGCGTCTCCGACCTCGCGGAGGATTCGAACGCGAGCAGCGAAAAAGCGACGGTGCATTTCATCTCTCTCTCTCTCTCTCTCTCTCTCTCTCTCTCTCACACACACACAAACACACACACACACTCCGCTACCGCAAACCCCCATTACACCCAAGCCAAGAGGAGGGAAAAAAAAGTGTTCCGTACTGTACCTGTGAGAACCTACTTTCCGCTTTCGAGCGCATCGGGAATAGCGTTGTATGCGGCGAGGTGCGAATCGTGTCATCGATGCGGATCTCGGAGTTTAAAAATAACAAAGAAAACAGTCGCTTCTCCACCTCTCCATGGCTGTCTCTCACACTCCTGTGCAGATGTGCAGCGCCGCGCCCGGCCAGAAATCACACTGCCGCCTGGAGAAAGAAAAAAGGGGAGGGGGGATGAAGGCGAGGAAACCCTGGAGTGTGTGAGGAGCGCCTTCGATTCACTTCCACTACGCCGTAAATGTGCTCTCAGAAATACGTTTAGCCAATTAAACCATTTAGAGGTGAACAGCGCCTCGAGGAATATAATTAAAACGATATAGGCACGAGGAGATAAGCTAACAGTCTTCTAGAAAAAGCTGTTTGATTCTACAATGAGCAGGTCGCCCCCTCATGGACGCCGCCATGTTGACATCACATGACCTGCCGAGTCATATAGTTTACCAGTTGCTACTAGTACTACTTATAATATTGCTTACTTTTCACTTGATCTAAACCAAACAAGCATACTGAATAATATAGAACCAAACCTAGTCTGCACTGTAAGAAAACAAACAAACTGTTGGAAGATGTACAGGTAATTTTCTGCTAGGGGCATTTCTAGCCTTTCATCAGTAGAAAAAAAGTGTGCCCATATTTTGGTACTCTTCTTTAAAGGAACACTCCACTATTTTTGAAAACCAAGGAACTTTGCTGCCGTACCATGGGTGCAGCATGAGCCTATTTTCAAAAATAGTGGAGTGTTTCTTTAAAGCTGCAGTCCGTAACTTTTGGTGCTCTAGCGGTTAATAAACAGAACTGCATGCGTCTTGTGGAAGAACATTGTAGCCGGAGCTACTTCTCTCTGTTATGTCTATGACGAATCACGCAGGTACTGGGCTACTCCGCAGCGGTACCTACCCGAACCAGTCTAAAATAGTCCGAATATAAACATTTATTATAGGTGTACTGTAGGGATTCTGGATAAGCCAAAAACACGGTTTGGAAAATGGATTAATGGTGTACTTGCTTATTATATAAATGTTGTTAATTTTGAACACAAAAAAGTTACGGACTGCAGCTTTAAATTGTGTTTTGGATGTAAATGGATATGAATCATCTTTACCTGCAGTATAATGTTGCTGCATACGCAATAAAGAGCTTCTTCATCGTTGTTTCCTGCAATGGTAAATATTGACCTCATCCAGTGCTCTTTTAGTTTTTTCTCTTATAAAATATCCCATTACTATTGTGATGTTAGAAACCGCTGCAAGCAATTCAGTGCATGAGTAAACTGTCCTAATGAATCAAACTGAATCTTAAACCATTTTAGACCTTTATGCAAACCTGTTTGGCCGATTCGATCAAAACAGTGATTCATTCACAAATCTGGCATCACTTGTTCTGATTCTAAACAGCTCATAGAAAGCACTGATTGCTGAAATATAAGAAAAAAATGATTCACAGGTCAGTGTCTTTACATAAGCATTTATCAGTAATATTTCACTGGGGCACAGTGGTATTTTAAAAAAGGTCTAGTGACGCCCCTGGCCAGGACAAGTTTACAGACATTTCCTTTAACCCTTAAGCAAAACACAATGCAATGCGTAATTCGAAATATGGGTAAAACACCTGCGAAAAATCAATATGAAAAATTCCTTCATATTAACACAGTAAATAGACGTTAAACAGGGTAGAGCCATATTTAATATTTGACAGGACTAAAAACGAGGCTGTGAGAAGTGCATTATGTTCAATAGATTGTACTGTTCTTTAACAACATACAAATTGTTGATGTAACATCTTTCCAAAAGACTTTAAGTACAACATTTTTTTTGAAAGTTGTGAGTTTTGAAAACTATATGTGATCTAGGACCCTTATACAGGGCATTGTACAGACTGCAAATCTATACAATGCACCCTCTTTTTCATCCACATAAAATCCAATATGGCATCTACCCTGTCTGAAGTCTATTGGGCCCTATTTTACTGATTTAGTAAAACTTAATGAACCTATGTACTGCAGACACAATATTACAACAGTGCCTAAATCCAACAGTGTAGTCTTGAGTGATCAGCGTGTGTGAAATCCACTAGTTATAAAAAATATCCAAACAAGCAATCATTCCCTGCTACAGTGATGAAACATAAGCAATGACCTCCAGCTTCCATATACACAGACCAAGGATAAACAGCAGGGCTTCAAATGAGTGGAAATTCACAACAGTCACAACTGCTACACTGCAAAATGTCTCCAGAACCACCAACAACATGCAAAAAAATCTTGAGAGTGAATGCAAGAATGTGCATTGTATGAATGTGTGTAGTATAAGACACAAAATAAACAGCCGAAAAGGAACAAAACAATAGATAATTAAACCGCTTTAGTGTGAAGAGGCAGCAGTTAGCAAACAAACTTCATCCAAACTGATAAGTCAGCCCAAAACCACACTGAAAGCAAACAAAACCATTCTGAGTGCACCTCTAATATCTATTTTGTAAGCATTCTGCAGATGTGTCAGTCTGTATGATTTAGACTCAAGGACAGGCCTGTATGTATGCACAGCTGTATGCATGTTGATTAGTACAGTCAGAGTGGACTATAACCTTGAGGAAGTTGTCTCAGTTTTCCATCTGCAATGTCACTGACACACATTTCATGGCTCTGCCGTGACAGCTTGGACACGCTATCTGTTTTTAATTATTTCCAGCTATCAAGGTGCTGTAATCTAACAAAGTTTGCCAGGTAAGTGAATCCCTTCCTTGTACAGAAAGTTCCTTTTGTGTGCAATATACAAATATTGTTTACACATAAAGTTCTTGTTCAAATTTCAATTAAACATACAAAAAAACCTAAAATCAAATAAAATCCCCAGCCTGAGCTTAACACAGTAAAACATGAGAAACCCGAGTATGAAAAAGCCTCCACAACTCTCTCAGTGTGAGTAGAGATTAGAATCAAGGTACATTTCGCATTGTATCTGTCCATCTGACAAAAGATGAAAGCAACGTGGTAAAAGAAAGAATGCAGGAGATTTAAACACTGTTCTTTTCTTTCAGTCATGAAAAAGCATGCAGCAGGAAGTATGTATCTTTATAATCCTGCTCAAGAATGTTTTTAAAGTCTTACAAACTTTACAGATTGGACTGGAAATACAAATATCCTCTGTCCCATTTTTAGCCTTTTGAAGGCAAGAAATATTTCATCAGAGTGGACATAGACAGGCGAACATTACACGTGAGAGTCAAAACCTCTGCAAATGATATGCAGAAGGTAATTCTGGATTTATTTATGAGTTAGATCAATGAAGGAATTCACGTCTTATGACTTAGAACAGGCCGTATAGTGTTAAAGGACCTGCCTTTGAAAAAATTAGCAGGCCTTAAAGATGAATATTACTTTGTATGCTCTGAACCTCTGAAGTTATGACTCAACACCTGGATATAATCAGGCATGTAATCTCATGGATTCATTGCAAAAAGATCAAAGGCCTTTGGAATGAATTTGGCTCTGTTCCTCCTTTTTATGACTTTATTTGATTAGCTCATCTGAAAATGAAAGAGTGGTTTGTGTGGAACCATGAATTTAATGACATATTACAAATTGCTCATGGGAAATCAAGACTGGGTGTAGTTAGGCATTCATCTTGGAATTTGACACACCTTAACTTTCACAAAAGAACATTAAAGGAACATTTGTCATGGTTTGCCATGAAATTTTGATGACCATGCCAAATATTTTATTAGTATACAATAAACACTGCTGTTCAAACGTTTGGGTTTGGTAGGATTTTTATTTTTTTTGTGATTTTGAAATTAGTTTTATATGCTCACCAAGGCTGCATTTATTTGATCAAAATGCAGTTAAAACAGTAATATTTTGAAATATTATTACAATTTAACATTGCTGTTTTATATTTGAATATACGGAGCCCCGCACATGGCATGCAGGAAAAAAATAGTAGGCTAAATCGTGCGCACGATTTACTATTCCATTCCCTCGATTTATAAATTGTGCGCACTATTTACTAATTCGTTCCCTCGATTTGCTAAGTCGTGCACACTCGTGTGCACGTTTTAGTACATCGAGGGAACGAATTAGTAAATCGTGTGCACGATTTATTTATTTTTTCTTGCATGTCATGTGCGGGGCTCCGTATGAATATATTTTAAAAGGTACATTATTCCTGTGATGCAAACAGTTAAACAGTTGTGCTGCTTAATATTTTTGTGGAAACTGTGATACATTTTTTCCAGGATAATCTGATTGATAAAGTTTTGTAACTTTGTAACTTTATAAATGTCATTACTGTCACTTTTGATCAATTTAACGTGTCCTTGCCGACCAAAAATTGTTAACAAAAAATGTTTTACTGACCCAAAACCTTTACATGTGTGTATATATATATATATATATATATACAGGTGCTCATCACAATTAAAAGAAGCAAAGACTTAAACTACTTCAGTCTGTGTGCATTGAATTTATTTAATACACGAGTTTCACAATTTGAGTTGAATTACTGAAATAAATGAACTTTTCCACGACATTCTAATTTATTGAGATGCACCTGTACTGTAAATAAATTTGTTAGCAATTCCTAACTATATATCTGCACTTCACTTTTGTTTTGTTCCCATACTTCAGTTAGTTAATATGAATGAAAAGGTAAATGCATTACCTGAGGAAGTGGTAGGTTTCTGTCTTGCGTTTTCTGGCTTCCCCCAACTCTCCCTCCATTGACAGAAGATTCCATTTCAATACCATTGACTATATCAAGTTCCAGTAAAAACTGCATCCTCCTCTTTTTTAGAGGAACCAATGTGAATGTCCACGAAAAATCGGTCCATTCCAGGTTATTGACTGTCCCCATTCGAATCTGAAACATAGGTATGAAAAAACTTTAATATCAAATCATTAGAATTTTTTAACAACGTACTTCCATGTTTTTTACATTTTATATTGTGTTTATTTCTACACAGACACAACCATATATACAGTATATAAATGTGGAGGAGTTGTATATTTTTCCAATAATGCTTTTATGTTTTTCGGTCAATAGGCTATGCATGGACTAGTGAATACTGGGCCAGTGCTCAAATCAGATGGCATCAGCAGCTGCAAACTCAGATCTATCCTTGCCCTTCCTGAGGCCTGGCTTTGATTACTGGGCCCCCCACCACGAGCCAACACATGGCCATGAGCACATACCAACTCAGTGCACAACCTCTGAGCAACCACTTGGAAACAATCAAGAGGTAAATAGCATGAAATAGAGGTGTTTGGAAACGGTTTGGAGAGATCATGCAGATTAGGAGAGTATTTAGTAATTGCTCAAAGCCAGATTATTCTTGCCTTTGGAACATTCACAAAGGGCGTTACAGTCGGAGGCGAGCAGGAATCGTTGCCACAGAAAGTCATTTGGGAAACTGTAACCAGAGGTCAGAGTCACGTGGGTGAATGTCAGATTGTTCTATCGTTGTTCTTAGTGAAAGTCACAGTCCCGGAGGAAACTATTGGAATCATTTGACAGCTGTGTTTGGCGAGCTTCTTGCATGAGTTTTGATGGAGGTTGTGACTGGCAGCTGTAGCTGCCATTCTGCTACCTGTTGAGTGGCCTTGGTACTCTTAGACAAATGACATGACAGGTGCACTTTCAGCTTAAGTACCTGCTCCTCTACAAAGCAGCTGGGGTGATTGCTGGTAGGTTGCACAAGACAAAGAAAACAACAGCAAGTCTGCTCTGAATTACACTACGTTTGCTCATATTTTCCAGTTCCGCTCTCACCAACATTCTGTCCGTAGCTATCGAATAAACCTGTTATTTTTGTATTTTTTTTAAGAACACTCAAATAAACACACACTCAGGAAACTGTTACAGATGCAAGGTCAGAATGAAGCACTTAAGGCATAAATTTGGGATGTTTCGCAAGATAAATCTGGATAAATTAGATGCAGGCATGTCAAAAAATAGGGTATATTGGTATAAATATGACGATAAACCAGTGAAACACTGCACAATGCACTTTCAGTAACCTTATCAGTAACCTTATATTGTACTATTGTAGTTTTTGTTAATATTTTTAATTCTATTTTATTTTTTAATTTTCCGTTTTCATTTTAATTTTAGTTAAATTTTTAGTAATTTTGTTGTGTTTTTGTCATTTTTATTAGTTTTGTGTTATTGCTATATAGTTTTAGTTTTAATTTACATAGTTTTAGCTAGTTTAGTAATTCAACTTAAAACTAAACTTAATAAAATAAAATAAGTACATTTTTAAAATATTTTATTTCAGGTAATGTTTATTTTAATTCAAGTTTTTATTATTTTAATTTTAGTTTAAGTTTTAGTTAATGATAATAACCCTGATGCACGCACAATTAAATTATCCACTTCCATCATAACGCATAGTATTAACTTAAGTAAATAAACATTTGAAGTGAATTAAAATGTCTTAATTTAATATACAAGTACTTATCTCTTCTTTAATAGTTAGATATGTTTTATTGTTGTTTTTGGACCTGATTTGGTAACAATATTACAATAAAATATAACAGGCTCCTCTAGGCCAGCATGAGGGTCCAGTCTATGTTATGCAGAAATTGACACATAACCTTGTGTAACCATGAATATATTTGCCATAATTTGTTTATAATGATATTTGGATATGGGGCAGGTTTTAAACTACAGTTGTATTGTAGTTACTGTACTACAATACAGCTGTACTAGTATTTTAATAAATTAATAGTATCTTTCATAACTTGTATGTAGCATGTACATATATATATATTCCCATTTGAATTACACGTTTAATGACAGGTAGATGCTGATACGTCACAAATGTTTGAGGCAAAATTTCAAAGCTTTAGGCTGAACAACTTCTGAATTAATGGGCAAAAGCTAAAAAGTGTTACTATTATTTTTGGATTTCCCGCATTATTACTATCATTGCACATATTTTGCAATATGTAGTATTATAAACCATTATATTGCATTTTTTGAGTACATTCGTTCAGTTTGCAAAAACTTATTGGTATGGCCTTTAAGATTATGAGAGGGGAAAAAAAGCAAAAAAAGTAGCTTAATGGGCCTCCAGCTGAACAGTGCTAATTGTAAATTCCAAAGGTTTTCAGGTCTGACTAATAGGATTGCTGTGTCACTCTATCTTGTCTATATCAGCAAGAGTAATTCTCAGCTTCAAGGACATCCCGCACCATAAACGCAGCTCGGAAACTTTGTGGTACGTGACACACGGCATGATAGCAGGCCCATAAAAGTTTTTACCTATGATTTTTTAGCATTGCCAATGACATCATAAACATTCTTCAAATGTTCGTTACATCAACATGTGACTCTGCAGGAAGTAATAATGAGTAAATAAATACATAAAACGGGTTTATGTTTACATCTTTGTTGATTAAACAGATTAAACATGTCGTTTTGTAACTTGGTTCAGCTTTGTCCAGAAATATTACAATAAATAAAAATAAGCTATACACCATACTATAAAATCGCGTGCACACTGAGGGCTTAATAGGACATAGATAAGAAAGATAAAAATTTTACTGCATTGTGTTTATCAGTGTTCTACCTAATTCTAATGTTGTACAAGTTGCCAAAACCATTTTTTCTTTGAAAATTTTAACAGAAAACATATGACCAGCAGAGTTTTCCAACAACACTGGAAAACATTTGGAAAGGGTCAATAAGGGTCTATAAACAAAGATTAGATTGCAAAAGCACAACACTTAAAGAACAGCATGCAATAGACATACATTTACAGTCACGTTAAAATCTTCATTAAGGGAGCAGGTATACCGAATATGAAAATGAAGCATGACAGTAAATGTGGCAGGAAACAGATAAGTTCTTGGCCCGCGGTCATTCATTTTCATTTTTAAATCACCTCTTACTAAAACATGTGGTGGCTCCCATCCCATTGTGGCATCTCACATCTGGTAGGCTAAGCAGGATAAGCTAAGTCAAGGCCACGGCGCTCTTCCATGAACCTATTGTTTGTGACAGTCCCATCTGCTCAGATTCGCCAGTATCAAGCGCAGGAGCGATGAGTGGGCATCCGCGGGGACCCCCGCTGTAACATCACAGAACTTAGGAATGCTTCATTTGAGGAACCGAATCAATACCCCTCTTCAACCAAAAATGAATTGTGCCTCAGAAAATGGAGATTTAATTTTCTCTTGATAAGAAATTAAAGAAAAAAAATGCACTCACCAAATAACTTCCTCTCTCTTTCTTCTTTTGAATAACCCATATTTAAAGTAATCTTTAGTCAGTTGCTTGTTGTACAGTGGGAATCTCCATACATATCTTACTAAATTAAGTTACTAAATCAGAAGTTACTAAAACATTTTCAGATCCATTCAACTTATTTAAATAGATGTTTAATAGATCTGTATTGTTTCCCATTACAGTTTTTACCTTTAAAAACATGGAAAATAAGTGAATACAGTATTCATTTGCATAGATTTCATGGCATCTAATCTTCATGGTCAGTGACACCAATGACTGTAACACAACAACTATAGCCTATAAACTACACAATAGACATTCCAGTCTCTCAGCTGCATGTCACCAGGTCTTGTGTGCGCCGCCTCGGCATAACCATTTCAGTGGCTGTGGCAGACTAATATGCAGCTCAAGCCTTCAATAAAAAGGCGATGACAGCCATGTTAGGTGAATGAGGATTTGAAGAAAAGGAGTGAGTTCAGCAGGTGTTCCTTTAGCTATGAATCAATTTGAGACTCTAGTTACTATTTCTGATTCCAACAAACTGGATCTTCATTTATCATCGAATGCAAAAGGACAAAAACATTTACTATGCTTATTCTGTTACACTGTAAATTATTTTTGAAGTTACTGGAGTAGGTTTTAAAGAAGATTCTATTTCAGTCTTTCTACTTAAAAATTTCACTTTCAATTGAATGTTACTTGTCACTTCTTTGCAATTATTTGTGAAATTTACAAGCAGTTTCTTAGTGACAATTGTTTCAAAGTAAATCCTAAACCAATTTTCTGTGTAGGAGTTTTTAGTGTGATGAAAGAATTTACCCAATGAAACTAAAGCAGGTCTAACACAGTAGAAACTTTTAATGACTTTGAAGCGAGTGAAATGCCACTATTAATATTAAGAAAGTCAAAACTAATAGATATGCCATAATGTTCCCTTTTTAGAAATCAGACAGATGTTCGATTTGTGTAAGCTACAACTTTTAACTTGGTCATTTGCATGGTGAAACAAAGAAGAACCATTATGAGCAAACAATGAATGATCATTCTGATGTCATGATATAAGTCCTTTTGACAGGAGAAAGAAAACCCATTTCTGGCCAGCATTCCTCTGTGTTGGTTTTTGTTACAGCTGCCAGTGCAAATTTACCCCTCCTTGTAGGCTGTGCTTGAAATAGGCTTATCTTTTGAAGGGCCTGATCAGTTGACAATAGCCCATTTAGATGTTAAAGCTGAGTGCTGCTCTTCTCATTTCTACAAAAGATAATTATTCCTTCAAATAAGTTACTTCAAGGCTCCTTTTAGCACTTCTGTAAAAAGTGAAATAATAAGGCTTTTGAATTATGAGGAAAAACTGAGATTTTCGAGACAAAGAAGCACATGTATGAAATGGTCGAGCTGGCAGCACTACGAAACAAAGACGACGAGGGTCCGGTCGAGAAAAGCTGATTTATATTTGAATGATTGGGACATCGGAAAGGGAAAATGTCTTTGGTGTATTGATAAGCTGCTCTTTTTAGCGCTCGCAAGTCTTGGGAGAAAGGTGGTATCTAAAGACTGTCAGAATGCACTCTGGAGTCCTGCTGATATCTTTTGTCATAGCTGAATAAATTGTGACTAACAAGGCCAAGAGTGGATTAGCCACAGAGGATTAAACAGGTTGTTGCTTGAGGTTTGTCTAACACCAAACTACTGATTAATGTTTCCATACGAAAACATGCACGAAATGCCACATTCGGGCGCTTTAGCTTATTTTGTCGGCAAACAATGTGCCGCTAATGACACGGGGCTACAGCTACAAATGGGTGAAAGACTCAGATCGCTAACAAATGCGCAGTCAGAGAAGCTTAAAAGCTTGTTACTATCGCCAATGCTACGAGTTAGAAATGCACAGCAAGCGGTCGCAACAATTGAAGCGGCGTTTTTGAAAGCAAGAGGGCCGAGAGGGACGCGAGCCTACGAGACGTAAATAATAAAGACACTGGCAAACAACGCTACGTGGAGGAAGAAGAAACCGCCGCCATTATCAACGGTACACAATTGATGCACATGCCATCTTCACGGTTACCTCAGTGTACGCAAGAACAACTTTTTCGCTGTTCTTCAACGTAGACTTTCCTGATTGTCTCAACGGATCGGGTCTCGTGCTACGCAGTCTGCGGCATCGCCGGCCGCCATCTTTAAGCACAACTGGGTTTAGTTGCCGATGGTCCTCCCCTCCATCTTTCTTTATCTTCTTGTTTTCCACCCAGCCCCCTCTCGGTTTGTTATGAGGGCTCTTCCTGTTGACATCATATCGTGGTATCGACTGGTTCATGGACGGCTCGGTCGGGAATTGGCGAGAACATAGAGCTCTTGCTGCTGCGCTTCACCCAATGGTGGATTCTCTGACCATGCTCGATTATCTCGAAACATATCCGCTAAGGACAAATATTAATCCCAGATCTGAGGCCTTTGATCTGATGAAGGCCCGATTTGAAAGCCCCCTCCAAAGAGCCCTTTATAGACAGCGTTCCCTCAGATGTTCCAAGTAATGAGATTTAGAGTGCTATGATTAATGTAGACCAATTTCATACACACACAAACACACACACATGCGAAAACACAAAGACACGGACGTATGCATACTCGGACCGATCAAATTAAGTTTACGCAACGATTCCTCCCATCCACAAATTAATGGAAAAATATATACGAAAACCGAACAACAGCCCAGCTGGAGTTCTTTGATCGCGCTTTGGAAAAAAATTGATTTGAAGAGGCTTCAACAACCATATTGAAAACTACGGCCGCGTCGTTTTTTTCTCGCTTTCATTTTCCCAATGTTCACCATCCAGACTATTATTCTTCGAGCTCCAGGATGACCAGCGTTTATTTGTACTGGTAATACTAATCTTGTTGACCACCATCTCTGACACATTTCACGGAGTCGACTCCAAGAACAATAATGTGAGTTAAGTCTCAAAATGGTTGATGCTCTCACCTGCCTCTCCTGCTGGGTGTCTCCTCCGCAGTGATTTCTGCGGTCCGCCATGACTGGGCGCAGTCGCCTACTTGCCACCCCAGAGTACTTTCTTATACTCATGAATCTCTTTCTGTTTCTTACTACTGTGTTGCTGAAAGATGTGCATCTTTACTTTATGTTGCAGCTTCAGCTCTGCAACCTGATTGGTGGACGCAAGGACCAGATGATAGACCTCAGAACCCTATTGTAACTATGGCAACAGACCCCACAGGCATGAGTGATTTGCTCCTAATTGCAAAGTAAACATTAGAAATGGAACTGGATATTATCGCAAAAGTGTGACGAACCTTGGGGTGACGATTACAAAAATGCAATAAGCTTTGAAACGAAAACAAAGCTGAGCGCTGTCCGATATGCTGCCCATTCTAAGCAGGATGAAAAGGGAAGCACAAAGACCACAGAGTAGCGGTCCTTTTCAAACAGCTATGCACAGTTTTCAGTGCTTCACACCAATGCTATTTGATGTTTGGGAGCATTTCATTCATCACAAGAAAACAACAACAGACCAACGATGGGAAAAAAATGCACAAATATACCTAGCGAGGCGAGATGAACAAAATCGGTGTAGGCAGATGAGAGTGCTGGAAAGGAAAACGTAGAGAACGCGAAAGATGATATTGCCTTTGTTGGGTAATGTTATCAGCTGCTTACCTTTCATACGGATTTCACACTTGCTTGTCTAGTAGCAGCCAGGGTCAGACCCAGCAAACCCTTCCCACAATGACCGATTTTCCATTCAAACCATCCTGGCGAGGATCCTTGGTATTGCCTGCCACTTGCATTTGCATTGGCGCCGCCACTCTCAAACAAATTTACCACACACACTTTTGTCTTGTTTTCAGGACTTCACATCATGCTGTCTTTAGGGTCGCGTCGGCTAGCGGTGGACTCTTATTGAAAAGACAGTTTTGATTCCGCACGTTCAAGAACAGCGATGTGACTAGTGAGAAAATAAAGTCACTACAAAATAGCAGCTGGCCATTAGTCTCAGTGGCCCCTCAGCACCCTGCACAGGCTCATATGTTTGGGGGGGGGGGGTT
>NW_015555781.1:1473580-1479319 GCF_001515605.1 Sinocyclocheilus anshuiensis | reverse complement strand
CTCAAGGGCCTATTTTTTTGGGGGGGGGGGGGTTATTGACTGAGGGAGGGAGACCACAGATACATTATATTTAATGAGTCATTCTCATTGTTTATCACAAAAAAACCTACTAAACTAGCCATTTAAAAACTAAAGCTGTTTAAGTTATTATTTTACATATTTAAAGAGACATTTCTTTCACAGAAGGAGCACAACTATAGATAATTGGAAGAAGTATTAAAATATGAAATGCATTTAATAAACTTAGAATAAATAAATAATAAATAATCAAAAATAAATAATGCAGTTCTTTTAAAATACACTATCCTTCAAAATATAGGGTTCAGTAAGACATTTTTGGCAGAAATTAATACTTTTATTCAGCAAGAATGCGTTAAACTGATCAAAAGTAACAGAAAAGAAATGAATAATGTTGTAAAAGATTTCAATTTTAAATACATGTTCTTTAAAACTTTGTTCATCAAAAATCTTGAAAAAAAGTATTTCAATTTCCACACAAATATTAAGCAGCACAACAATTTTTAACATTGATAAAATTAATAAATCAGCATAATAGAATGATTTCTGAAAAAGTATGTGATACCGAAGACTGCAGAAACTACAGCTGAAAATTCAGCTTTGCCATTACAGAAATAAATTACATTTTAAAATGTATTAAAATAGAAAACAGCTCTTTTAAATAGTAATAATATTTCACGATATTACTGTTTTCCTGTATTTTTGATCAAATAAATGCACCCTTGAATAAGAGACTTCTTTCAAAAACATATTAAAAATCTTACCGAGCCCAAACTTTTGAATGGCACTGTACCTTTAAATTCACCTTTTGGTTTTAGACCACACTTTTTTAGCAGGCATCTAAAAACACAAATGCAACATGCTATAATATTATAATAACGCTACTATAAAAATTCCAATTTCTCTGATAATATCAGATATGCTCACTGAAAAAAACAACTCAAAACCCAGAGGATAACATTTGTTTTTGTCAGGACTATCTAGGTCATCAAAGAATGTCTAGAATAGTTATTTTAGTCAACTAATAAGAGCTATTTCAGCCCAACAGCAACAACATTGCTAGAATTGCTACATTCGTTTTTCATTTTACAACATAAGTCAAATAATTTCCAAAATAAGTAGCCCATTTATAATAGGTAAATAACAAACCAACCAGCCAAAAGAGCTTTAAAATAGTATTATGAGTGGAAATAGATGAAATATTCTAATCAAAGTACTGGCAGTTGCTGCAGTGGGACTATTTTTTTGCTGATGAAAGATAGTCAGTTCGCTTTTCCCCTTCAGCAGTGAAAGGGCACATAATAAACAAGGGCAGCACATCATTAAAATACTGCACACCACGTATAGAGCAAAACAACCGTAAGCACCAGGGGAGATTCAAAATACTTTTGTTTGGCTCATAAACAAACAATACATAGCCATACTGTAGCTGAGGTCGATGTATAGGTCATTATAGAGCAGACTGATGTATTATTCAGAAGAGAATTCTCTTCTGAATAATACAAGAGATTAAACCATTTTTACTGCCGCTCTAGTTGACACAAAATGATTGTGATACATGTGATTAACAAGATCTTAAATGTAGACCGAACTGATGTTGTGAGTGCACATTTTAGCTCAAGATGACTGATTAAACAGATAAGAGTCAAATAATAGTAAGGTATCAATTTCAAGGACTCAAACAGACTGGAAATGTCAGGAGGAGTGGCTTAAAAGTGTCAGCAAAAACAGAGTGAAATATCCTGAGGCTTTGAAGGTGTGTCAAAAGAGTATCCAGTTTCTTGCTGGTAAAATAAGGGTAGCTAACAGTTCCTATCACTTTATTGTTACAGCTCTAAAATAGAGCTAACATTAGCATACCCACTGGCACTACATTTTAAAATCAAACGTACACTGGCTGAACTGCTCCAGAAAAAAGGACATTAAATTCCAATAAAAATGACAATAGCCGAATATAAATGAACAGAATCATCGGTTCTAGATCTCTGTTATCCTCCTTGAGGACTACACGTCACATGCTGAAATCTATTTTCCTTTGTAATGCAGACAGTCTGTCATTTTATCCTCAGGATCATCTATATAAGAATTGTCTTGCAAGAGCTACCGAGAAAGGCTTTTCTCACCTCAAACAGTGAACTGCCTCACCTAGAATTCCCTGTTCTCACCAAGACGGCATGAACAGACTTTTTAGTCGACTGTTGCATGAATAAAAATGCCTCATTAAGGGATATTGAGACTCAGGGATGGTTATACGATTGCGGTGCTGCATTGATTTGAAGATCAATGGAGAGCAAAGGTGTTCAGAGGACTGAATCAATTCTGCATAACAATAAACTCCAACACCTCAAAGATTGCTCCATCCCCCAATGACACAAACTCACTGCTGGCTTAAGATAAGATGAGACATAGTGTGCTGATTTTGATATTTAATGAACACAAATCAAATCCCAGCTCATAAATTACAAAGAAATAGTATAGGATTTGCAAATCTGCATGTTGTAAAATGTCATATTTTAGTACGAGCGCACAAAATAAATGTGACAAATCAATTCTGAAATGATTAAGTAACCAAACAACCAAATTCAATTACAGCATATTTGCAAAGTGTATAACCTTCTAAGTCCTAGTTATCTCTAAAAATCATTATTATTATCTATAAATTATTATTACAGAAGGTCTTGACAAAAAACCTTTAGAATTGACTATAGTAACTACAATTACAAAAGCTACTTGCAGTTCTCTATCCATTCATTTTCTATTCTTAATTTTAGTTAATTAAAAAAATGAAGAGAAGCATAATATAGCAAAATGTTGATAGCTCTATGTATTTTTAGAAAGAAAAACATGCAAATAAAGCATACAAAATGAAAAAATAAAAATTCCAAAAGTATGTTTTGACACACCAAGTAAATAAAATACAATTATGTTGATAATACCACTAAACAAAAAATACTAATGTTGCTGTGTGTATTTCTTCTATTCTACTTTTGTTAAAAAATTAGCACAGTGAATTCCCATCTTTGCTTTATGTGCTTCTTTTTACCATTGTTTCCTTTTTTTTTTTTTTTTTGTAATAACAGGAAGCACTTTCTAAAATCTACTTAAATACTGCATACCCGGAAACTCTGGTAAAATTTTGAATGCTATAATCAACAGTTTTAAAATCCCAACTATTATAATAATATTTATTATTATAATTTAATGTCTATTAATATTTATATTAATAGACATTAAATATTTGCTCAGCTATAGCAATTACTTCAGATGCCTTTCTTTACATTTGTGAAAAAGGGTTATCAAATCTCTTTCTGACATTATGCATATTAAATTATGAGCTGTGTGAAATATGAATGAATATCTTTTATATATACCTTTTTCATCTTTGTCTACACTAATATACATCAAATGCAGCACAAACACTATCCATATGGGCAGATATCACACAGCGCTTTGAAAATATATCACTTACAGAGCATTATTCACAATATGCCCCTTGCCTGTACAGTGCCTTTCCTATTCGCTCTGAAATCTCAGTCAAGAGCTCAGCATGCTCAGGTTTCAGCAACAAAAATTAGCTCTTCTAGCATTCCCACCCCCATCTTTGTACAGTTCTCCCCCTTCCACCTCTGGCTGTCTCTCCCAGAGACTCTTGTTTATTCCTCCCCTCAGGCTGTAAGATTGGAGCCTGGGCCTGCCATGAAAGAGCGCACACAAAACAAGAGAAGATTAAAGGACAGAGAGATATAAGGAGTGCATCTGACCAAACCATCTGTGCTACTCAAAACCATTTTTTTAACCCTACACTTACATGCAGAGGTGTAAGAACCGCAGTGCAGGCAACCACATATATAGGAAGCAGCAACATAAATACTAACTATGAGGGTTTATTTATGGATTCAGACATAGAGGCTGCAAAGTATACAATGAGTTCAGCGAAAACAAACTAGAAGTACAATTACCCCGCATAGAACCTTTTGACAAATACCACAAAACCAACTTAAAATCCAGTGTAGCTCTTCCCCCAGTTTAGATTCAATCTACTGGAATGGATGAATAACAAATACTGCAGATTTATGCAGTTGTATTTAGGGAGGGAGAAATGATATTTCTAATACAAATTTATGAGCTTGCCTGAGCTGAACGGAAAATGCAAATGGCATACTTCTGGAAGGACACAATCTAGCTAATGCATATTCTTCAAAATCTGCATTCAACATTTTTTTGGCTTATAGAAAAGAATATGGAATTCACTGTTGAGATAATTTATAAAAGAAAAGAGATCATGTATTCACATACTCACACATAATATAAAAATTGAAAATGACTGGTGTGAAATGGTCTGGCCCTTAAGTGTGTGCAAAATAATGATCATGCAGTAGGTTATGTGCAAGAAGGGTTTGTGTCTGAAAGCAAGGCTGTGGACTCACAGCATATAGGGTTTTCTTATATATATATATATATATATATATATATATATGAAGAAAAACCTATATATTATGATATTTATATATAGTTGTGGTCAGAATGATTAGCAAAGAAGACTGAAAGAAGGCTGTGAAAATAAATCTGCATTGCTTGACCTTTTGAAAGGTCAAAAAATTCACAAAAATCTATTTAAGTAAAACAATTGAAAGTGGGGGATCACATTATGAAATAAACATTTTTCTCCAATACACGTTGGCCACAATTATTATTACTCCTAGAAATTCTTATGAGTAAAATATTTCTTAAGTATATTCCCATTTATATTCCCATTTTTAGAACACCAGCATGAAATTGTCCAGTCGACTTCCTGTTTCACATGAGTATAAATATCAAGTAATACGAAGTCCAAATTCCCCTAATCATCCATCACAATGAGAAAAACCAAAAATGATTTGGGGAAAAACAAGATGGGTTTAAAGAGATACACAGAGATAAAAGTACCCATTGCCAACAGTTAAATATACTGCTGGATCTTTAATGTTGCGGGCCTATTTTCTGCCGGAGGTCCTGGAAATCTCGTTTAGACACATGGCATCATGGATTCTATCAAATATCAACAGATAAAAAAATCAAAACCTGACTGCCTCTGTTAGAAATCGTACAATGGCCCGTGGTTGGATCTTCATTCAGGACAATGATCCAAAATAAAAATAAAAATCAACACAAAAATGGGTCACTGAGCACAAAACGAAGTTTCTGTCCCCTTACCTGAACCCTATAGAAAATGAGTGGGGTGAACTAAAGGAATGGTCTCTGATCTCTTGTCAGCTGTTCTCCAAACTCATCAGGCATTATAGGTGAAGACTCAGAGCTGTAACCTTGGCAAATGGAGATTGCAAAAAGTATTGAATAAAAGGGGGCCAATAATTGTGGCCAACGTTATATCTGATCAAATGCACATTATTATTCTTTAGCTTGGGTTAAACAAATCAGTTTTGCTTGGTTGGAACAGCAGCTACGCTAATTATGTCTCTATTTGTTTCTCTGGTAACTAGGATTTACACAAGCTTCAGTCTGGATCCAGAACACCTGAGAAGAGATGATGCCCCTCAGATGATGCCAACCCTGAAACAACATACAGAACTACCACATTTGCTATAAGTTTGATTGCATCATATAACAATTGCTGTTAATAGTGTTCATCGTCTGTTTGATTACGTCTTTAATTGATTTTTCCGTACATTTCTGCCATATGTACATTAACTGACAGTCACCACTGATAAGCTACCACTAAAT
>NW_015555781.1:1446377-1473335 GCF_001515605.1 Sinocyclocheilus anshuiensis | reverse complement strand
TGCTTTGCAACGATTTGTATCGTGAAAAGCGCTATACAAATAAACTTGAATTGAATTGAATTTAATGACAGGTTAGATTTTTGTGATTTTTTTTTTTTTAAATGAACGATCAAAAGGATAAACAAATCAGATTTATTTTCTGATTTTTCTGAGTCAGGCTGGGTTTCCAATTATGTATATTTATATAATTCTGAGTGAGTTGCGGCCACAGTCACAAAGATTCTGTAAATAGAATTTAGAGCTATGAGGAACAGATTTTGGTTCTGATTAAGATGATCATGCAAAACTCATTACTTTGAACACACTGGACTGTTTACTCTGATACAAAGTAAAACAAATCCTAGTGTTAAAGAAATCCAGTCCGAAGCTAGGGTTATATTCCATGCAGATATTTTGACCCAGGTAGGCTACACAACACTGCATTAAGAATCCTTCCATTACTTTTCACATACATTATCAGGTCTAGAGTAGACAGAAGGTCCAGAGCCTCAATTTATATTACAGGCATGGCAATCATGACAGAGCACCAAACTAACTCTCCACTATGCTTTTTATCATAAGTAAAGCCACGATTCAACAGCCTCCCCTGGTGGATGCAACGAATCATTTGTAACGAGAATGATCTAGATGCGCATTGAGCCTTTAGAAGTCCGATGCATTTGAGCGAATCGGTTCACTCGGACAATTCACAGCAAGAAGCTGATTAAAAACAGTGATTCACCGAGACACTACTAGACTCATCTATCAGCAACGTTTCCAGAAGTAAACAAATGTGAAATACTGCCTTTCTGTTTGTATAATTACATATGTCAAAAGTCTATTGTTTATAATTTCAACATGTCACACTCACAGCATAGTTTTGGTATAGTCCCAAACAGAGTCCTTTCAGTCGACTCTAACAGACGAACGAATCATTAATACGAATCTGTTTTTTTCTGGGCTAAAGTGATCGGAAATTACCATTTTATGTTAAATACGACATATTTCCACTTCATTCAATCCACTGACAGCGATAAAACAGTCCAAAACATACAATTCACATGCATTTCTCTTATGAATGCTCTCACTCGACATTCCTACAGAAGAAAGCAGATGTGATCTGATGTTTCCAGCGGTCTTGGCGTCCTATTGTTCTCATGAAATCTGAACATTCATGCGTAGTTTTGTGTTTTTACCGTTAAATATCGCATGCGATTAATCGTGCAGCCCTAGTTTTTACTAAAAATTACACGTAGACGCTAAATGCAGTTTGTGATGCGAGTATCCTCTGATGATTAATTACTTCATACTGGAAACTGAGTGAAGTTTGGAATATAACATATGAAACTGTGCCCTCAGAGCGCAGGCGCGGTGGCCAAGTGGTAAGGCGTCGGTCTCGTAAACCGAAGATCGCGGGTTCGAACCCCGTCCGTGCCTTTTAAGTCCATTACAGTCCAACATGGACTCATAATATATGGACTTGGTGAACAAAACATGTTTACCTCAATGTTGTACAGCCCCTCAACGTGTTCACGGTTTACCTCAAGAAGTTGGGAACGAAATAAACTGAGAAATGGGCATCATAAGATTTGTCTGTACTGGGGGTCATCAACTCAACAAACACACCTAAACCAGGTCTTCTGATCACTTTAAGATTTCGGCCAGTTGTGTTGGAGCAGGCTGGAACTTCGCAGGACAGTGGGTTACCAGAAGAGGAGTGTAAGATCATATCATACATCATGAGAAATCTCACTTATAGGCAGTGAACGTTGTATGGTCGATTGGGTGCATTTGTTTACCTAAAAAACCCCAGTAGCTTAAAAATGTGTGCGATAATACCTCTATAATCTTGCAGCCCGTAGTACACTCGTTTTTGCATTTCCTTCTAAGATTTGTTGCCATCCCTACAGATACAGTTACCGCGTACAAACCAAACCAAACCAAACACCCCGCAGCGCCACTTCCGGATTGTTCCCGGATTTTGTTTTGCATGTTGAAATGTGGGAGTCTGAAACACTCATCAGCAGTGTTGGGGAAAGTTACTTTTAAAAGTAATGCATTACAATATTGCATTACTCCCTAAAAAAGTAACTAATTACGGTACTTAGTTGCTTTTTCTGGAAAGTAATGCGTTATATTACGTTTGAGTTACTTTCGCGTTACTTTTTAAATATAAGCAGGGCTTGATTGTTTTTAATATAAGAAGTTCTATTTATAGCAAATATAAAAGCCCTTTCACACCAAAAAGTGTAATGAATAAACCTCAGGCTGAAGCAAAAGTAAATTCACGTCTGTACAGTAGAACACAGGAGAAGAAACACTCTTCAGCAATAAAAAAGCGAAGCACAATTGTTTGTTTATCTAAAGTCATTTTTGCTTATTAGTATGGTTGAACTGGATCATCAAAGGTCAGCAGCAAAGACATCAGTTAATAAAATGGGATTAGATACATTTGTGTTATTTAACATATTTAATTATTGCAGGTTTGCGTCATATTCTGAGTTTGCATTTCACTGTTTTAATTCATTTTGATTAATACTAAATCTGTTTTTTTGTGAGTGGGATTAATTAATGCACATTCACATTTAGTCTAAAACTACAGTAACATCACGTTCACACAGCGCACACAACTCCTCTGCACTTCTGATTTCTCCCAATATGGGGACAGGAGACTTGTCAGTCAATAAATGGGAAAACAAAGTAACTGGCATTACTTTTTTGAAAAAGTAACTCAGATATTTTCTTGTACATTAAAAAAGTAATGCGTTACTTTACTAGTTACTTGACAACAGTAATCTGATTACGTAACTCGCGTTACTTGTAATGAGTTACCCCCAACACTGCTCATCAGTTTCCTATTTTATATATATATATATATTATTTTGAGCTTTTAGAAGATTTTAAATTCGAGGTTATTTTTCCAACATTATCAGTGGATCCAAACGACTGACTGACCTGCATAAAAAAAAAAAAGAATAAAAAAGAGCTGCTATTAGATCTAATGAATATCAACTTATAATGTTGTGACATTGTGTGGGTCTGATGAGTATGTTCAATTTTATTTGTAAATTGTATATGCTAAGAAATGCTGCGTTATTCAGCAACCTGACACGTCAGACAAATTCAAATGCTGAATAAAATAAATCTATATTATAAAACGGTAAGTATGACTAATAAATCGTTAATATGATTATGTATACACATGGAATAATGTATCAGCAGCATCTTGTCTGACCAAACCGGATGTCTGTGTGTGACGTCATCTTTCGCAAAAATCAACGTCACAATCTCAGCAACAGAGGGCGACAGAGAGCAAGACATCAACGCTGTAATCCTACAGGTTTGATTGCAGATGAATAAATCACGTTTATACGTATTCAAAGACTCCACGTCTGACATATCTGTGTCGTTCAGCGCAGAACAAAAGCGATATAGAACTGCATATACAATTGCATCATTAATGTAATTTAGGTCTTCCGTTCAACTACATCCCAGTCCAAAAAATAAAACAAAAAAAACCTGGATGGGCGCTATTACGAACATTTATCTATTTAGCTGACAAAACAAGTAAACTCGGCCAGAACGACTCGGGGGTTTCTAAGAACATCCCTTCCTAGTTTCTATATTTGGAAATGACTTCGGAAACAGAAACTGCTCCCTATCCAGTTCCACGTGTTTAACTTCGCTCCCTTTTAACGCAAAAGAAAAGCATCGGGCAGCAGCAGGACGCTCGCATGTGAGCGATTCTACATACTGCCACCCATTGATGATCATCAATAGACTGGAGAATGTCGGCAAAGAATTTAACGCACAATTGGCGTGTGTTGCTGAAAATGGCATCTCCCCCTGCACGGCCCCTGCTTACCTAGTAGCGTGACCATGAAGCAATGAACGAGCAGAGAGAGTCCTTACCATGCACAGAGTAAGTCTGCTGCTCTAGACGCTTGCTCATCTCACCAGCAGGAGCACGTATAGCGTGCACTTAAAGAAACAAGATCTCATTCAAATCAGCCAGATGTTTCTTTCAATCCCACAGTGCTTCTTTATTCATTCGAGGTAAGTTTTATTACATCGATATGGCAGGTGTGACCGAAATTGGGGCAGAATACTTATTAATTCCACTGATGATGTCATAATAGACATTCTGCGAACCCTTGCAATGGGAATTTGCGTTTGAATTTAACAGGGACTTTAAATAGATTTAATAGAGATGTGTCTTTTAAAGCAACAGCATGGCATTTTAGGTGCATCTTGCTCCTTTTCGCGGATGTTGCTTCCCGACAGAGGCAGACAGATTGTGTCTGAGAGAGTACCTGAACTCTCTACGGAGTCGAACACACTGTCTGGGACTCAACTGACGCCTAATTGTCTCCTAACAAAAGCCCGTAATAAGTCGGATAGCGTTTTAATAAAGCTTTCTAATGTCTTCCTCAAATCATACGCTTGAAAAGTTAATGTGATCGATTTTGTAGCCACTGTATTATGTTAGTGCATATGTGTAACATTTTTCACTTGGAGCCATGGCTGAAGAAGGTCACTTGCTGTGATTTGTGATGAAATGTCTTAGAAACAAACCTAAAAATGTCAAATTAATGAGCATGCGTGGCATTTGCCATATTCAGTTCAATCCAAGTTTATTTGTGTAGCACGTTTCACAGTACAGCTTCACAGAAAATGCATATGTTTCAGTCTTACAACCAGGAAGTATTCTGTCATCAGTCAGAGATCAAAATAATGCCTATATGGCTATAAGATAATACAAGTTATGTGCTTAGTTAAAAAAAAAAAAATTGGGTTAATATTAGTCATATCAAGGAAATGCTCAGAGGCTGTTGTATATCAAATTATAGAGGGAATGAATGCTTTAGTCATAACTGTGGTAAATATATTTAGTCATATTATTATCTGTCAGTGTTTAAATATATATGCATTGTGATTTCAGTGACGGGACTTTGGGGGCAAGATGAGTTTTGATCTCAGTCCAACTGGCCCGCAAAGTCCCGCTTCTGGGACTCACTCTAACAGCGTGACAAGAGTACATAGTTAAACTTAAAATAGTTCTTTCTCAAACAACTGTACCAGTAACAGGTACTTAATTTAATATGATTACATCATGTTGACATGTTTGTGCCCTATTGTGAGGCAAATGGTTTTATTGCGTAAAAGTTGTGCATAAACTTGTTCAGTCATACACTATACCACTTCTATAAGGGAGTTTCCCCAGCGATTGCATAAAAGAACAATTTTTGGTTTCCCCAAGAATCTTTCAGTGAACAATTCTTAAAGGTTCCATGAATGTTAAAGGTTCTTCATGGGAACCAGTGTCACAAAATCAACACACTGTTGCAAAAGCATATGATCCGAATTTGCGCTAGAGTCTAAATGTAATGCCGCAGGGAGAATGAGGGGCTTTTGGGGGCACTTGTGTTTCAGTTTCACCATCATAATGCCCCTAAAAATCCTTATTGCTCTTGCACTGATCACCATTTATATTTGAGATATTTACATGCATATGTTATGAATGCGTAGTCTGCTCTTATTGCAGATGAATTTTGCTTTAGGCAATCTAAAGGAGTTGTGTGTTCCAAGGACTGACCGCCACAGCCTGCCTACACTTACGTATGTTACATTAAATGGACATTGCTAATACCACCAGTCCCATTCATTTGGAAATATCGCACATTATGTTTGGTGCTCAGTTATGTTGTGTTTCCACCGATGGTGGAAACAATCTGGTTTCATTCTCAGTCTCCATTTTATGTCAGGCACAGTTTGATCTTCTTGCTGAAATATATAGAATGTGCCCATCCCCTGAGGGCCGCTCAAACAGACAGAACAGACAGGCACCAAAGGAATTTCTACAGTCCGAGTAAATTCGCATCTCCATGGAAATCATTTGTCTGTCGTTACAAAGAATGCTGGTCATAAATGGATAGGAGTTTGACACTCTACAGGGGCCATTCACGTCAATCATGATTTAATTATGAGACGCTGCCCAAAGCTATATATATTGCTGACAAGAATAAATGAAAATTGGAGTATTATACACTGCTATGTGCTTTATGTAAACAATACAGGCATTTTTTCTGACAAGGGGCAACAACAAAAGGAATGATCATTAAAAACAGTAGAAAAAGCCATAGAAACTTTCGTTAATGTGTCTTGGTGATCTTTTAGTGCACTCTAAAACATATCATGCCATGTTATTATAAGAACAAGGGGTCTATTGCTAGTTGAGGGAGCAGGATGTGATTCCCAGAATGTGAAGAGCCTAATGCCACATGTTAGTAAGGGATAGTTTTGTTATGACTTGCCAAAGTGCAATACTTGAGATTATTGAGTAGTAAACTTTCACATACTCTGTGATTATTTTTAGTCATCTTTAATAGAATTAAATGGCCTATTGTTCATAATCACTATAGGAACAATACATTTGCAGGCATTTTGGCTTGCATTCTAGCTTTAAAATCTCGGGGCACTGGGCACAAGTCCTGCTGGAATTAGCTGTGGTGCTTTCTCTGTTCTGTGGCTCTGTTATGGCTCAACTCATAGTAATAGGAGAAGGGAGAGTTTCAGATGGGAAAGTAATTATTGACACCCCACTCAGCCAACAGTTCATCCTTCCTCACTGAACTCACTTCACATGACAGAGTTGTGATGCCTGTACTGTAATAGATTTTAGTGACACATTTGCGTATGTTAATGTTTATTGATATAAATAGGAAAGCAAACAGTCTGAGCAACACGTGCTTTCCAGCCACTTTCAAAGAAAACTCTTTTAAATGAGATCTTAAAAACGCCAAACAAGTTCTCACTTAAAATATGTTGACTCTCTAAACAAGCATAGTGTTGTATTTCTTGCTAAGTCACTTGCTTATTGTTCCTTTTGACGTCATTAAAGCCTCTGAATCAGTTTTAACGAATGCACTGGAGAGCCATTTGTGCTGAGTTGGCAGTTCACATTAACAGTTTTACATGAAATGGTTTGTGTTGTCAAAAACCCCATGTAGAATCTTGCCCTGACAAAAAGAGTCCTCATGCTCATTAAAGGAAGAGTTCACCCAAAAAAATGAAAATTTAGTAAAATGTACTCACTCTCATTCAAGATGTATTGTAGATGAGTTTGTATCTTCACTGAAACAGATTTAGAGAAATTGTATGTCATGTGCTCACCAATGGATCATCAGCAGTGAATGGGTGCCGTCAGAATGAGACTCCAAACAGCTGATAAAAACATCACAATAATCCACAAGTAATGTAAGTAATCCACAAGCTGCATGTTTGTGATAAACAAATCTGCCATTAAGACGTTATTAACCTAAAACTGTTGCTTCCGGCTAAAATATGAGTCCTCTATCCATTATATTGCTTTCTTCAGTGAAAAAGTCACCTCGTCTGAATCAAGAGAGAAATATGCACAGATCAAGCACTGTTTACAAGCCAAAACAGTATGTCAGTGGATTTTGATATGAGACATCAAAAGACGATGCCTAAAATTGATGTTTTAAAGTTTTTAAAAATTTATTAAAGATGGGTTTGTTATTCTTACAAACACACAGCTTTTCACATGACATTTTTTAAGGACTGAAGTCATGTGGATTACTTGTGGATTATTGTGATGTTTTTATCAGCTATTTGGACTCTCATTCTGACGGCACCCATTCACTGCAGAGGATCTACTGGTGAGCAAGTGATGTAATGCTACATTTCTCCAAAACTCTTCTGATGTTTGGGCTTGTTTTATATATTGTACACAAATTAAATTTAGCAGTAAAGTTAGTGTTTCTGTATAAAGCTGTCATTACTGTCAGCGTACATTATTTGATAACATAAGAAAAGCCCATTATATCTAATTATAAACTAAGCCATTATGTTAGCTTTATTTATAACAGATCAAAAACTGATTAAAAGATCTTATCGTTTGCTCAAATAAGTGAACCTCTTGAGAAGTGGTTGGAGCATAATGTGAGCGAGAACACAGCTTGTGCCTCCTGAGTGTTATTCCATGTTTTTTTTTATTATGCTCATCTTGCATGTCAAGACAGACGAATCAAACAAAAAAAGTTTGGAAACAGGCAGCAAAAATGGTTTCTCTCTTCTGTAATCTACATCTTTCACCCTTTCCTCGGGGTAAAGTCGCAGACTCATACCAAAAAAAATAAAAATAAAATATGTTTTGTAAACATCACCTGCCTAATTTCAGTGCTTTCAAGGTATTTAATTGAATGGATTAATAATGTGATAGGCCGTATAAAAAGAATATGATTTTAACATTTACATAAGAATGATGTCATCTTTTCATTGTATGTCAGTCTAAATCAGTACAGTGTGTTTGTTACCAAAATAAGCACTGTGAGGTTTAGACAAATTGGACTGAATCCATTGGGAAATAAACTTGTCTAGAAACGATGAGCTGAGGATGCAATTATTACAGTTTAAAAACTAATGTAAACAACCAAATCATCAATATTGCTCACAATAGGCCTGTAAAATGTGTTTTTTTATACAGTTCATACAGTGCATTGCAAAGGCCCTCAATCAGCAGCCATAATTAGAGAAGTAATTCATGCGTGCCGCTTTCTTCATAAAAAGACCTTTCATAAACAAGAAACACTTAAAGGGATAGTTCACCCAAAAATGAAAATTCTGTCATTAATTACTCACCCTCATGTCATTCTAAACCCGTAAGACCGTTCATCTTTGGAACACAAGTTAAGATATTTTTGATGAATTCTGAGAGCTCTCTGACCCTCCCATAGACAGCAATGTAATTACCACGATCAAGGTCCAGAAACATAGCAAGGAGATCGGTAAAATAATCCATGTGACATCAGGGGTTCAACCGTAATTTTACGAAGCTACGAGAATACTTTTTGTATGCAAAGAAAACAAAAATAACGACTTTATTCAACAATTCGTCCACTGAACGTAAACAGCGTATGCTATTCTGTGTCAGCTGCGTCACGCGGATACGTTTTCTACGTTGTTTACGCTTTGATTTGAACGAAAACAACGTATCTGTGTGGTGCAGCTGACACAGAATAGCATACACTGTTAAGTTCAGTGGATATTCTCCAAAATGGCATCAGGGTGACGCGGAGGAGACGAATGTATCTGGTATCTCTTAGATATCCTTAAACAAAAGGTTGGGTTATCCTTTCGTAAAAAAAAAATGTGTTGTTAATATTGTTTAAATCCTGTGTTATATCACACAGAATATACAGTATATAGAATTATTACATTGTCTTCAACTTACAGATACTGTGAACGCAGCATCATGTGAAAGCAGTAGTTTTTGTTGCCACTTTGGGATTGATCTATTCGCAGTAGTCATGAGTCATTTATTCTCTGAGCGAATGTGTCCACTGTCTGGTAATGGGGGGATTACCAAGATAAATCATGTAGTATTCAGCTAGTCATATGATCTTGATCATGACTCCGTGAGGCAGTCTTGCTCAGTGTAAAATAAAATAGCTTTTTTTGGCCGCTGATATGACTGCAGTCTTCATGAGTGGACATCATTTTAAACTTATTTTTCAAAATTAGACAGGAAGATATTGATCCCGTGTGAGAAACTGTGGTGCATTACAACACAGTCAAAACTGTGCATTAGACAAAAAGAAAAGTTCACATTTTAAACAAGATAGACAATTTATACAGATAGGCTAATATTAATTCTTGAGGTGACTTTTTAATCAGAAGACAATAGACACTCTTGAGTCTGCTTTAATCTAAAATTTGTACACTTAATTTTTTAGTTTTGACCATTTCTGCCTATTTTCACTCTCATAGATAATGTTAGACCTCAGAGAGAAAACAGACAATTTTACACATTAAAAATGATTAAATTAGCAGTAAATTACTTTTATCTGCTGTTCACACAATCAACATCTTCATCTGCACTGATGAATGGAAAAGAATGTGGGATCTCTTTTTAAAAGCGTGAAACGTATGGCGCCACGGTAAAAGACACCGGTCTACCATGTTTACAGACAATAACAGGCTGTTTATTATAAGCGTGAGCTGCAGTTTTGTCGTCTGCTGCTTTAAAGAGAGTTCACCCAAAAATCAAAATGCCATAATTTACTAACCCTTATTTTGTTCCAAACCTGAATGAGTTTCATTCATCATTCATCAAATAGTTGACTTTAGCCATTGACTTCCATAGACATGAGGGTGAATAAATGAGGACAGAATTTACATTTTTGATCTGAAAGGGTTGTTTTTTTTTCCTGAATCAGACTTCTGATTCTAAATTCTAATTCTTCTAATTCTGATTCTAAACAGCACATTAGCAAATACTGAATACTGAAGTCTGTACACACATCTTTATTGTGGAAATGTTGTCAAGAAAATTTTCAATTTTAGTATACAATGCTATACATTACTTAATCAAAACAGCTTTGCTAAAGCTATGCAGTTTTGAAAATAGTGACACTGCCATCTCGCTACTGAGAAACAGCTGAACTAACAGCTTTGCCACTGTTAACGACATTACTGCATAGTGATACAGCTTCTCTGTGTTTTTACTGTCTTGTTTGTTGACCACTGTTGTTAGCAAGCCCAAAAGTAGAGTTTACCACCACAGCAGAGATTTCATGACGATTAACAGTACAAAACTTTAAAGACCTGTGTTTACAAAATAGTTATCTCTCGCCAAACGTGCTATCAAAGTTGTCTTGCCATCTGGTGCACATTTAAAAGAGATTACAGACCTGACAGTGCTGGTTTTGTTGTTTTGATTTGCCAGTGGGCTCAGTAATGGATCATGCTCTTTGGCTTTCTACGCTGTCTTTGTGGTTATCACGAGCTCATCACACACTGGCTACATGCTCCTCTGATACAGTACATTGACTTCTGACTGCTGCTGCAAACATCTTATTTCTCAGCACTCTTAAAAATCAAGATTCCAAAGGGAGTTTTCACAGCGATGGCATGTGTGACCCTGGACCACAAAACCAGTCTTAAGTGTCAATTTTTCAAAATATTGATTTATTCATCATCCGAAAGCTGAATAAATAAGCTTCCCATTGATGTGTGGTTTGTTAGGATAGGACAATATTTGGCTGAGATACAACTATTTGAAAATCTGGAATCTGAGGGTGCAAAAAAATCTAAATATTGAGAAAATCGCCTTTAAAGCTGTCCAAATGAAGTTCTTAGCAATGCATATTACTAATCAAAAATTAAGTTTTAATATATTTACAGTAGGAAATTTACAAAATATCTTCATGGAACATGATCTTTACTTAATATCCTAATGATTTTTGGCATAAAAGAAAAATCTATAATTTTGACCCATGCAATGTATTTTTGGCTATTGCTACAAATATACCCCAGCGACTTAAGACTGGTTTTGTGGTCCAGGGTCACATATAAGAACCATTTTTTTTGGATTCCTGAAGAACCTTTTAGTGAACAGTTCTTAAAATGTTTTTCTTTCTTAGTGTGAAGAACTTTTTAATAATCAAGAACATTTTTTTAAACTATTAAGAACATCTTGTCCAATAGAAAGTTTCCATGGATGTTCCATGATTGCCAGTAAAGAACCTTTATTTTAAAGAGTGTGCAGTATATGTTATTCACAATGGACCATGAATGCAATATCGATATTAAAGGAGTATTCCAGGTTCAGTACAATCTACAGCATTCATGACATGTTGATTACCCCCCCCCCCCCCAAAAATCTACACTGACGCACTTATAATGGGAAATGAAAAATAAAAATATAGATTGAACTTAATAGGATAGTTCACCTAAAAATAAACATTCTGTCATTTACTCACCCTCATTTAGTTCCAAATCTGCATGAGGAATATAAGACATCTTGAGAAATATCTCATTGCTTATTTTTGTCCTTACAATAGAAGTCAATGGCCACTAAAACAGTTTGGTTCCCTACATTTTTGTAAATATCTTTTATGTTCTACAGAAGACAGAAAGTCATATGGATAAGACATGAGGCTGAGTAAATGAATTTTCATTTTTGGATGGACTATTCCTTTAACTTGAACTATTCTTTTAAAGACATTTCATAATGCAGTGGTGAAAATGGCATATGGACCGAGCTCCTCACCTCCCAATATTACACAAAGAAACACATGTCAACTACAGTGCAAGTTATCTATTGAGAGGTGTTTTTGTTTAGAGGGGGTGAGGAAAATGCTGACTGGCTCTATTGTCGATGAATGCCTTGCAAGGCTTAAATTTTATGATCCATGCTTCCTCTTCCTGCAGGGATATTACCACGTGGCAAACCATTAGTCTGCATTCTTTGTATCTGTATTGCTCCTGTTGTGTGGGAGAGGAGCGTAGCCATGCTGTCATGAGTCATGGGGTCAGGGAGAAGCAAGATAGAGACACACACACAGACACACACACACATTAGACGAAGCTCCCTAGCAGTTCAGCTCTTAACTGAAACCACATGCCACCCCCTCACAGCCAAACCAAATGAATGAATGTCTATTCTGAATAAAAGCTGAGCCCAGCTTCATGCATTAAGGTGACTGGCAGTCATCTGATATTCATTTGTTAGCATGCTTGTCTCACCGCTGCCATTTTTCTTGTCTGCGTTCGCAGCGAGGAGCTGTTGTATGTCTTTGGGTTTTGGGGGAAACTCGCTGCGATGATTCCCAAGTGGTAGTCCTTGAAGATTTACTTCCTGTGTGCTCTTGTGGCTGCTGTGTCTTGGGCCTTTTTCAAAGGGAAATGAGAAAGGAAGCCAGTGCACATGGCTTTTATTTCTGAGTCACATCTTCAGTGTTTCTGCCCACCGAATGGATTTATAGTTTCAAAGTGAAGGACAAGATGCACATAAAATTACATGACAGTGTGTGCAACATCTGTAAAGACAGCGGGCAGTTATGGATCAGTGGGACCGCTTCCCTATCTTTCATTTACATGTTTATGTGACAAGGCCAGGGAAGAGTTTGTAGACTGAAACAGTTGAGACAGGTTACGACTTGAGTCACTGCTCCCAGAGAAACAGCCCGTTTGAGAAAAAAGATTAATTGTATGCTACAAGTCCAGACATTTCTTTCGTCAGCCAAATCAAAAGAAAGTATCGATCGCAGATCCATGCCATTTTCACATACCCATCTATCTATCTGTCTATCTATCTATCTATCTATCTATCTATCTATCTAGCTATCTATCTATGTCTATCTATCTATCTATCTGTCTGTCTGTCTGTCTGTCTGTCTGGCTAGCTGTAGCTGTCTGTCCATTTCATTCAACACATTGATTATTGAATACTACTGGAATCAGTATTTACAGTATTGATGAAATATAATCAAACCATAAAAAATAATAACTACAAAAAAATTAAAAACACAACAGCACAATAAAACGTTAACTGCAGTATTTCTTTAACTTCTTAACTGGCTTAATTTAAAAGGCAAAACAAAGATTGACAACTGTAAACATCTGAAAACATGGTTCGGAAAAGAAGTACATGGGACCATAGAAACAGAATGATGATGAAGTATTACCTCCATAGGTAATCTAATCCAATTGGTTCACGTTCCACGTAATCAATCTCGTTATCCTGAAACTTTCATGATCTGAATATTGTTGGCCAGTTTCCATATGCATTAGGAATAATGCAACGGTGCAGCCTTTTGAGCAGTTGTTTCAATTGATGGGTAGATCATTGCAATGAAATGAATAAACAATCAAATTGCATTTTGAAATGGTAACACTTGAATGTTGTGTCAACAGGTGATTTTAGTTCAATTTAAAAATTGTCTTATGTTTATATGTATTGTATCTAAGCAATGGTAAAAAGTGTAGATTAGAAAAAATGACATCAAGGTTCTGATATTAATGCCAAGGCGATTGTGTAAAAAACCTGTAATAGATAGCCTACATATAGAGATATTATTATTCAAAAATGATTTTATACAAAATAACAAAAAAAAATCTCATTAATTAAAGAAAACCATAACAATTCGCTACTCCTGTTGTGACAGATTCAGTCTTTTAGTTGATCAGCAAAATTAGAAAATCAGTTCTGAATGCCACTTCAAGCTTTCTAGTGTTTTTGGTGAAGAACTTGTTTCCAACGGTCATTTGTGGCAAAGAGGCAACAGTTAATTGAATAAAAGCTCATTTAGTAAATGAACTGGCGTCTCTAAACTGGCAGTATAATGTTGGATCAGTAGTGCACCAAAACAAACTTTCATCCATACAGACCATTCAAAGTCTAATAGTTTGAACAAAATGGATGGGAAACACCCATGAAAAAAATACAATCATACTTGAAATATTGACTTTACTGGCAAATAGTCACAGAAAACCAGAAATGCTAACTAATGTCATAAGACTAGGTCAGCTGAGCTGATACAACACCATCTACACTCTTAGCGCTGTTACTTGAATTCAGAGGTTCCGGGACCAAAAAAAAAAAAGGCTAGAGATTCTTTCCTTGCACCAGTTGCCAGGTAGGAGACAGTGAGAGGAGCTCCATATGCTAGCTGTGATCTCCAGAGACTTCAATTAGATCCATCTCTCAGGGTGTGAAGCCACAGCAATATGCTATCAAGTTACACCAATTAAGCCATGGTCAGCCTTATCGTGTGATCATAATGCTTTCTACACAGCCAAACGTGGAGTTTAAAGCCCTTTTCTGGAAAGACATGAGGAATGCTTTTTTTTTTGGATGAGTAGGCCCTATAGCTAATGCCAAGCTCCAAATAAACCCGCTGATACAACTTGTAGAGCTGTTCGAGTGCAGGCCATTAAACCTTGAAAGTAATTATAAGGCTTGCTATTATGAAGGTGATCATCTAGGCTGGATTACACATGGGAACAAGATTATACAGTACTTTCTGAAGAGAAGCAATTACACCCCTAGTGAAACTATATGTTACAACTTTTATTAACCACCTTAAAGACAGAGTAAATTGGTCACCACTCGTGTTCTGTATACTGCATGGATGTTTCTATATATTCCATTTATCTTGTGTTTGAAGGCATTACTACTAACAGAACCTTTGTTTATTGTGATCACTAGATTCCTTTAAATGTTCAGAAGAAGCCACTGGAGACCTTCCTGTTCCCTTTTCCCAGCAGCTACTTGTTAAAGTATTTAAAGGTGCCGATTGTGATATTTCTTTCTAGTTTTCCACTTAACAGTCAATTGAGTCCAGGTGTTTGGGACAATTGCACAATTGTACTCAGAATTCATGATCATGTTTACATGTTGCCTTTCTCTTGTGTTGTTCTGGGAACTTGTACAGAAGCCCTCAAAAACACATTAGGACACTGCAGAAAGTCACTCTAGGACACTGTAAATTGAGAGAAAAAGCATCATTTGTCTAGCATAATTTGTTTGCAGATGAAACTTTGATATCAAACTGAATGAGTTAAACTTAATGAGTAAAATCGATCAAAAGTACTGTCTTTAATTGGTTTGGACTGCAAACGTTCTTAAATTGATTGACAAATATCCATTTTCCAAGTAGAAAAGTGAAGGCATCATGATTTCTAAGATTAAGCATGTTAAGCTATATTCCTTTCCATCATTAGTTTTATGTTTTCCCCTGACCTATACAGTACAGAAGGATTGAAGTTACAGTTGTTTTGTTTTTCAGCTTCCAGCAACCAGATGCACTTCATGGCGATAGATAAAGAAAACCCATGCGCCAGGAGTTAAAAAGTCAAACAAGTAACAGCATTGTCTACAATTTCAAGATGCTCTTGGAGGAAGTAAACAAGCAGACATACAGACGTGAAAATAAGAACCCTCTTCTTTCCCCCCCTTCCATGTGACTGCAGAGGCATATGACTTCCATAACTTCATCGCTCATTAACCGCTGATGGCAGGACACAATTGAGTGAGTGTTTGTAGAACTTGCCCTAGATATTCAGATCTCAGTCCTTGGCTTTGGCTGTTGGGCAGATCTTCTCCTGTTTCAGATAGCTTCACCCTGCCTGACAACAGACCGTGCGGAACTTCACATGAGAGTCCCATGTAAGGAGTGAACTATGGGATGCAAAGGCTAGTTATGACCATTTAAATCCCTTAACAAGCACCACAGAAAAACAAAAGACAGATTAGCATGATTTACCATGGCAGTGTTATTAAATTAGCTCAGACACATGAGCCAACAATTGAGTTATTTAAATGTGCACAGACAGTGGAATAGCTATGTAAGCACTGTGTAGCCTATTCTTTGTCTATTAATGATTTGGTACACCAGACTTTGTAAGGTCTTGAATAGAGCTAGTATTGATTAGACCAAAAATACATAGGAAATAGGCCTAGGCTATCTTTAAAAAAAAAAAAACAATATTCCCTATTAGCATTAAGGTTATGCTTGAACGACTTTAGGCTAGTCGTTGTGTGGGCTTGGCTGGGATGTCGTTTAAAGCAATGCATTTATAAAATGTCTAATTAAATGATTGATTATATTATGTTGTATATTTTAAAATAACGCTGATAACTCTCAAACAATAAAGTGAAAACGAACAAAGTCCTATTGTTGTCTGTGGTTCGTGTGTAAATAAAAACTGATGGTATGATGCCACCTAGTGGTTGATTTCATGCATCCAGCAGACCGATGTCTAGTTTCACTCAGCTTCTTACCTTCAAATAAAAGACAACAAGCTCTATTAATGAACCTGATGTCATTTCTGTGTAATGCTGGGAATGAGAGCGAGGATCAGCATTAGACCTTGAGAAAGGACGCACACCATTTATGAGGAGACTTTTAAGGACACGAGGTGGGTGGGAGCTAGATTTCCTCCTTGGCTTAGAAAAGACAACACAATATTTGCCAGCTTCAGAATTCCCATCATTCCCTGGATATTAACACATTAATTTTAGGTAAAGGAAATTGCACACCAGACCCCAGCTATGGTCATATTCAAAGCTCCAGAATGATCCATTCATCATGTTTAGTTTGTATGCTGAGTAATAGGCTACCTCTTTAATGCTACATTCGTCTGGGCATAAACTGTATTAAAACTTACTATCTTTTCTTTGGGACTTACAAAGTTATACGAGTTTGAAAGTATTTAGATTAATTATATGAAGGTGTATTTAAAAGTTATTTAAACTGTTTTCACATTGTCCACAACAATATTCAAAAGATCACTGCCCTTTTCTGTTGTTTGTGATTTACTGGATAAGGTTTTTTTATATATATATTTGTAATTTAAATTGTACTTGATTAAATATTTTAGAGCTTGGCATAACTAAAAAATTGTGTTTTCATTATAAAAATGCCCATGGAGATTTTATTAATTTACATGACTTTTTTTAAAGGTTTAGAAATCACCCTAGTGGGGAAAAATGTATTTGAAATAATTGTGCTAAGTAAATACATTTACATGCTGAGGTCCAACTAAAGATACACTTAAGTATATTTGATTGTGCTAAAGTGGAACTATTGCATATACTTTAGGTACACTTTAAATCTCTTGCATTTAAAGATTATTATACAGAGATCATGCAATCCTTATTAATAGTGATATTAAAACACATTTTAGGCATAATATTAAGAAATGTGTATTGTGCAATAAAGAAATACTCCAAATAAAGTATAATTATAATTTCATATCAGTAAAGTCTTAAGTGATATGTCAATAAATATGCTAATGGTTTTGAAGTACTATTTTAAATAAATTATGGCATAGGGTTTTTTTCACTAGGGCACACTTCACACTTGAATCTGTCATATCTGAAGATATGACAGATTCATATCTTCATGTGAAGTTGTATTGACTTGTTTTAAGTCAGTCTAAAGCAGGGGTGTCCACATTCTGTCCTGGAGGACCACCGTTCTGCAGAGTTTAGCTCCAGATTGCCTCAACACTCCTGCCTGGAAGTTTCTAGCATGCCTGGTAAGACCCTGATTAGCTGGTTCAGATGTGTTTATTAATTGCTGTTGAAGCTAAACTCTGCAGGACCCCGGCCCTCCAGGACCGAGTGTGGAGAGTGTGTACAGTCTGCTTTCCTAAAGCAGCTGTATGTAGTTTTGTGTTTTTTTGCGACTTTGGAGCCCCCAACAGTTAAATGTAATTCCATGTCGTAAATATATTACTGTTTTAAAACTGGATCGCTGTAGATGTGTATTGGTTGCTGCAGTAAATGAGTATGCCTGTACCCGCTTACCAGACTTCCATACTCGAACATACGTTTGGGGCAGAGTGTGGGAAAGAAACCAACCCTATTGGCCTTATTATGAGTCAGTGTATCATCAGAATGATTTTGAAACTGATTTCAAGGTTTAAAAAAAAACGTACAGTTGCTTTAAGCACACTATGGAAGTTTGAGGCCCCCTATTGGGCCCTGTGAAAGTAACATTTAATTGAAATGTTGCCTGTTGTCTGTAAAGTGCACAATCAGTATGAAATCTGTGATCATTCATTCATTCATCTTACCAGGGCTAAAGTTTGATGTTTGATAATATTTTGATATTTTATAATAAACTTATTACAATTTCTTTTGGCATAAACAATCGTTTGATTTTTTATTTTTGCATGTAACAGTGTCTTTTTTTTTTTTTTTTTTTTTTGCTGTTTCATGAGTGAATTTTGATTAAAAAAGCCATTAAATTGACTATTGAAAGATTATGTCGGTTGCATTTATTAGATGGTGTGAATATCAGATTCAATTAAGTTGACTGTGCACCAGATGCAATAAATTGCTTCTCTGTCTGTTAAGGTGTGAAACAAATGGTCCATACAATCAGAACATCAAAGGCACAGTGTTTCTCAGGAAGTGCCAATCCTGTATGTCTTGCAGCTATTTTGCGTATTGTGTCTGCATGAGGAGGTCCTGACAGGACTCTACCTATTGTTTGTGACACATTTACTTTAATAAGCCTACGCTGAGAAATAACTAGCCCCACTCTCCCCTGCAGTGCCATTCAGAAAACGCACTGATATCATGACTGAATTTAGCCAAATCTAAAAAATGAGCAATACTGTGATATCTTGCACATATTTTAATCCATTCACTTTTGAAAGTCAACTATGCAGATAGAAAATACAAAATACACATATGTAGAAAATAGAAATCATTTGAACAGAATAAAGTCTGTAATAAACATCAAACATACAATACAAGCTCAAAAAGATTTGTTTACCCAATTTTTAGTAAATGACATTAGTAAATGTTGCAGGTAGGATGAACACATCCACAGAGGAAATCTGGCCACAGAGCATATTTTTGGTTGTATGGTGCCTTTCGGAGGCATCTGGCTGCTTCCCTGTCACATCGGCAAAGGATTTTCGCACATCTGTCATTAAGCGCATCTGCGTTGAAGACATAAATGTAAATTGTTGGCTGTGTAAAATGAGTAGTTCGCATACAGAGTGAAGGAAACCATATTTTAACCATGCATTAAAACCATCTTTATGCCTCTTCAACAATATACTGAGTGTTTCCTATAGCACGTTATTGTGTTTACTGCGGGAACA
Source organism: Sinocyclocheilus anshuiensis (assembly GCF_001515605.1). Lineage (NCBI taxonomy): Eukaryota > Metazoa > Chordata > Actinopteri > Cypriniformes > Cyprinidae > Sinocyclocheilus > Sinocyclocheilus anshuiensis. The sequence goes on along the minus strand of NW_015555781.1, from coordinate 1,453,925 downwards.
AGATCTTAAAATATCTTGTGGTTTGGTTAAAAACACTGCCTCTTTTTAGCCTGAAGTCTTCCATCTGTTATAATACACACCCTGTATTACTACTACTTCCTGAAGCTGAAGGAAAAAACCAAACAAAACGTTCGTAGTCATATGTTTCCACAAGTTCACTATCCCCTTTTAAGCCTTACTGACTTTTTCTCTTTCTTATTTCGATCCCAGGCTATTATAATGTAAAACGTGATTCTAAAAGAATGTAAATATGCCGGTTTAATATCTAAATAGCACATCATACCACAGTCAGCCTCCTCTTCTTCGCACGTCCACAGATACCTGTCCGTTTTGGTCCGACAGCCTGCGAATTCTGCATCCCCATAACAGCAGTCATGTTTGTGGCAACACCTAAAGAAGAACAAATGACCTTGAGATTATCAGTAATGAAATGGCACAGAGGACCTAGCCCAGTTCTGTCTGGTTTTGAATTGTTTTCTCATTATGTAACGTATAATTCAAGTAGACTTGCAGAAATACAACGTGATCTCATACATGAAGGGCCGCTGAGAATGTCGGCCAGATAAACTGCTGACTCTGTAAGATTAGATTGAGCAGTCCCTCGGTGGAATGTGGTGTAATAATATTAGCAGTTTTGTTTATTCGTTTTCAACCCGCTGTCCACTTCCGAAGAGCTCTTTCACTGGGAACGGAGATATTGGTCTCTGCATCCTTAACTGAGGTTAAGGGAAATTGTAATTTTGTGTGTGGGAGAGCTGGGAGTAAGACTTTTCCGGATGTCTGAGGGAATGCCACAGAAATGAACACACTTTGACCAAGATGCATGGAGTAAATTTAATAAGAGCAATTCTAACCAGATATTTGTAAGTAATGTGGTGTCTTACCAGTCTGCTCTGTCTCTGGGCCACCCTTGACCCCCGAGACCACAGTAACATCCGTACATCGCATAAGTTAAAGCTGATCGTCCCGTGCTGCACTTGATCACGCCAGCTAGTTCCAGCAAACCCCTTTTGCTCCGTGAAGACCTCTGTGGCTGCAGAGAAGCCATACTGACTGAAAAGAGTAAAATGGTGAAAGTGGTGAATGCTGGTGTTCATTATAATGTATCCAATTTTTCTTTACATTTATATTTATTCATATAGTAGACATTTAACTTTTTTTTTTTTTTGCTGTGTACTTTTAAAACACTTTTCCATAGTCTCATATATAAAGCTATGGTGTTATGTTACTATATCCCTAAATGTTTTACATTTATAGTCATTTATTGTAACTGTCTGTAAGACTTACGGAACAACTTCAAATCTATTGTCCAGAGTTTCCCAAGGAAAGAATAGGGCCATTTTTCATTCCACGGATGAAGTGTTAGATTCCAGTTTTGTGGGATTTCTTATGGGTCTAAATGACAGGTGTATTTTACTCTTAGTCATAAGTATATATTTTTTAATGATCTGCTTGAATCACTCGGGTAATTTTATTAACTTTTTTTTTTACCTATGCTGTAAAAAAATAATTTTCTAAGTTGTAAATAAAACAAACATTATTTAAGCATGGTTAAAAAAGTCTTTCTACTTCAAAATATCATGTTTCATTTATTGTATTATTTGCCATTTATTTGAGAAATTTACCAGCAATTTCTGAGTGAAAATAGTTTCATAAAGTATTTTTTTCAGCCAACTTTTGTCCACTCTGCCCCCAATTACATAAAAAAACAATAATAAATAAATAAAGCAAGCTTAGGTTTAAACTTTAAAACAAACTTATTCATAGTTTGATTGTATTGTCAAAAGTTTTTTTTAAAAACATCTAAATTAGTTGTTAAAAGCTACTAAATGCATGCATTTTAAAAATACTAAATGCATTACTCAAAGTACCTTTTAACAATTATTTAAAAATTATTATTTTTTTTAATTAAATAAATTAATTATATATATAGCCTACTATTCACACAAACACACACACGCACAAACACTACATGTGTCTAGTAGCGACCCCATCTTATTTATTTAATAATAAATGTAGATGATATAAGAAAGCAGTGTGAGAGTGACTAGTTAAATGAGATGTGAGCAGCCTCACCTGTAAATAGCAGGAATGTGTGATACAGCGCAGTCATTGTGCTCACAGGTAATAGTCCAGTCTCTGCTCAGTGTCGGATAAACAGAGTTCCTCAGTGCTGGGCTTTATTTAGATGCTAAATAATCTCAGGACATCACTGTAATCCTCGCACTCTCTCACTACTGGAGGCTGCTGTTTCCTCAGGGCTAAAATTACGTTAAAAGTTAAAGTCTGGGAATGTTGGATAATGTACCCCCTCTGACGACTGCTTGGGTGTTCAGCTCGGGACCGCCCTATGATGGCTGGTTGGCTTTTCCACACAAGCAGCTTGAGCTCGATAAGCTGCCAACTGGGAGGTCATGATCGAACACTCCAGCACGCAGCTATTTACTCTCTCCTGCATCTGTAAATGAACTATTCATAAACTGATTTAGACTTTATACACTGAAAAAAAATAAATGTTTTGTTGGATCAAAGTAAAAAATGTTAAACTTGTAAAACTTGTTTCAAGTAATCGGTTTTAATCTGTGTTGAATTACTGTTTGGAAAAAAAATAAGCTGAGAGACAACCATTTTAAAATGTCAACACTCATTGACATCATTTCCACTTTTAGCATTGCATAGAAATTTGAGGAAGAATTTGCAACAGGTAATAGTGAAAACTGCTTTAAAACTGCATGGCTTAATAAAAGCATAACATTCCAGAATAGAACGTTCATCCAAGAAATTCATCATCCATGTGCCATTGAAAAAAAGCCACTCACATTCAGATAAACTTGCATTATCTTAAAAAAAAAAGACAGTCTCTCACATTTGGCCAAATTTGAAAAATTAGAATACAAGGTCAACATTATAAAATTATAGATTTCAATGCATTTTTCAACAATTCTGATATTTGGTGCTTTTTAAAAAACATTAATTCAATGGAAAAACGCCATCTGTAGTCTAATTTTTCAGGGAAATCGTCATCATAAACATCCTTTATTCACCCTCTTGTAGTTCAAAACCATCAGACTTTGGTCTGATTAAGATATTTTATAGGCCTAATGAAACCTGAAAGCTTTCTTTCCCTCCAGTGACAGACAGTCCATGTAACCAAGGTCCATTTCTTATGTTTTTTTTGTTCAACATATTGACTTTTGGACTCAATTTGTTTTAATAGCATCTTTGTTAACATTTTTCTGTATTGGGTAATCTGTGCAAAGGCAGATTCAATATCCATTTTATTATTCAAAGTGGAAGCAAATTTTAAAAATCCATAAAAATAGACCACTGACTGTATTTATAAGAAGGACTTTTTAGGAATATTTACTTATTTAATTTTTTACAGGTGTTTTACGTGTATTTAATTTGTTTTCCACTACTTTAATGTGCGTAGCAATAACACAGTAATGTTATGTATACTATTAGCCTATTCAACGTGACATAAGACGCATTAATTTACTATTGTTCACACTGACACTGTTAAAGAATATGCTTATTGTATTTACGTATGTACATAGTTACTTAATTGCAAATTAAATAAATGTTCAAATCCCATAGAGAAAATACAATATACAATTGTATATTTTAAAGAATGCCATCAGTTTGAAAATGACCGCAGCTGTTTTCGAGTACGTCTGAAGAGGGCGCTGTAACCATCCTCAGCTTCTTACTGAAAGAGTGAACAAGACGTCACGAAGATCACGTTGCCCATAGAAGAGACAGGATTGACGAACACATGAAAACATTAGTGATTGTATGGAGCACTTTCTTTCCCGCTGAACACTGATCTACTTAAGGTGAGTGTTTTTTAGGGTAGTAACACAGATTTTTTTCGCGTACATATGCTCGGGTGGCCGCTGTTAAACTGATGTGAGTGGGCAGAGGTGCGCGGTAAAAAGGCTATTATGCTAGTTTACCTAGCGACACAAGAGGTTGCATGACCAACCATTTGGCTAGCACACAAGACCTAGACCTACGTGTTCCTGGTTTCACGGATAAACAGGTCAGAGTCTCGGTGCCAGTCTTGCGGCAAAAAAATGCCCACTGGCATAGACAAGTTTGTGAAAACATTTGGCTATACAGTGGCTTGTGTTTCAATAATGAGCGAGCTGCCTTTGGTGACAGTGCGTCGAATGCGCGTTCGAACAAACGTTAGGGACCCCGGCTCACTTCAGTTTGAGACAAAGTTAGCGTTTCTTTATCGCGAATGTTTTCTTTATGAACTATGCGAGAAGTTTTCTCTGGCTAATATTACATCAACCGATATGAGACGCCACTTTTCGATGAATTTCCCTTGACTGCCGCCAAGGGGACCAAAGTTAAGGAAGTATGTTATTGTATACTGCATTCCTTACTGGTTTTGTCGCGTATAGTCAGACATGCAATACAGCGGTGTCCGATTTGGGAGTGAATCGTTCTTTTCAGTCGGATGATTTGAATGAATCCGTTTGCAAAACCGAACTGAAGTGAGAATTCTATCTGTCGGGCTTGTAATAGGCCAAGAACCGACGAATGAGCTGATAGTCAGAACGTTTTTTTAGAATAATCCAGATATGTGAATTTATTTTAGCATTGTTTACATTATAAATACTTCATAGGTTATATTATATAAAAAAAACTAGAAATTGTAATGAGTAAGCACATCAAAAATTCCCATGCGCATGTCAATATTTTCTTGAAGGCACAAAAAAAGTTTCTTGTGTGCATGCAAAAGTCTGTAGTTTTGTTTTAGGGGCTTTGTATGTTGTCACTTCGAGAAAGTCGTGTCATTTTTATTTGTGTAGCACTTTATACAATACTGATTGTGTCAACAGTGTCAAACAGGAAATAGTTAGTCAATAAAGCAAGATTTTTTTCATTTTCAAAATTCATTTTTTTCCAGCTAAAGTCAGTTCATTGATGATTCAGTGATATCATCATCCAGTTAGCCCTCTTCCAATAGTGTCTGTGCAATCAGTCAAGCGTCCCTAACTAAGCAAGCCAAAGGCGACAGTGGCAAGGAACCAAAACTCCATCGGTGACAGAAATGGAGAAAAAACCTTGGGAGAAACCAGGCTCAGTCAGGGGGCCAGTTCTCCTCTGGCCAGAGAAACCAGCATTGTGTGGTTTAATTCCAGGCTGCAACACAGCTGCAGAGGACTTGTCTGGTTTATTTATTAATTAATAAATAAAGCCCTGAGAAAATAAAAAAAATATTTACAAATGACTGTACTATGTACCAAACATAAAGTTGAAAATAATGCTCTATGAACCATTTATGTTAAATATGGTCTGAGAATCTACTGAGAGGTTTGGTAATTTTAGTCTGGAAAAGTATGGAATTTTTAGAAGGAAAATGTGTAGGAACCCTGGTTCAATCGACGAATCGGTTCTTTGAAACAAACTTCTGAAGAACCAGGTTGCGCAAATAAAAGTTGAACATTCCATCACTGTTGAGAAAGCATTGCTTTTTTTTTAAACCGAGAGCAGAACACGAATACTTTTCCTATTTCACTATATGACACGTGTCAATACATGATACTTAGGAAAATCTGTGTTAAATTAATGTAATCAATGTAAGGTCTGATTTCTGTATATATTTATATAAATCATAGGTGTTGACTGCAGTAAAGTCCTACACGCGTATGGGAAGATGTCAGCCACAGGCCAGGACCGAAGCAGTCGGTGGCAGGACATTCAGAAGGGCTTGCAGTTCATTCAGTAAGTGTTCAGTATGCAAACCTGTGACCATCAGCAAGTTTTGATCATGAAGAGACGACTGAAGTGGCTTCAGTTTGTGTTATAGAGGGAAACAGAGAGAAATAGTTTCAGACTGACTTCATCCACTGATGATTTATTTCAGTCCCATGAAAATAATTTAGTGGCAGTTAAAACACTTTCAGGAATGCAAATTACACACTTTGTCACCCAACCTCACTAATTCATGACCTGTTGTTTCCCGGCAACTCTGTCATTGCTCATGTTTTTTGCGCCTGTGTTTTAATGGTTTCAAATGGTCTTCTTAATCGTAGGTCTACCCTGCCTTTTCCTGGCACTCAAGAGCAGTATGAGGTATGTGGTTTCCTCTCACAATCAATCCAGCACTGATCACAGTTTTTGATTAGATATTTATATTATGCATCGATTCGTTCCTCTAGGTGTTCATCCAAAGTTTGGTGAGGAATCTGTTTGGTGAGGCAAATGATGTGTTCCTTGAAGGCGAATGGGCGCGATCTGTTGAATTATACACCGAGTCCTTAAACATAGCAGAGTATGCTGAATCAGAGGACATCATCATCTCTCAAGACCTGAAAGAGAAGCTTTATGCGAACCGTGCTGCATCCTACTTGAACATTGTAAGAATCTGCATTCATATGGATATGCAACTTTTATTCAGCAAGGATGCGTTAAATTGATCAAAAACGACAGCAAAGGCATTTATTATTTTACAAAACATTTCTTTTTCAAATGTTGTTCTTTTCAACTTTCTGTTCATTAAAGAATTCTATTCATTAAAGAGTCAATAAAGAAAATATTAAGCAGTTTTCAACATTGATAACAATAAAAAATGTTTCTTGAGCAGCAAATCAGCATATTAGAATGATTCCTAAAGAATCTTGTGACACTGAAGACTGGAGTGATAATGCTGAAATTTCAGCTTTGCCAACTCAAGAATAAATTACACTTTAAAAATATATTGCACAGGGCTCCAGACTGCGACCATTTTTTCTGCCGGTGCGACTAATTTTTGTGAGTGGTCGCACTGACGCGACCACCGCGTTGTCCAACTCAAAAGCGCTGCCATTTCTGTTGCATTTGAGAAACATCAAACGGCAAACGAGATGAAAGCGAAACTAAACCACGCTACGTTTGAGCTGCGCAGCGCGGACCGTTTATCAGCTCGGACCGCGACGCAAACAAACTTGTCCGAGCTCAGAACAGCTTTACTCGGGAGCAAAGTTGCTTTCGCGACACTGTTACTGCACAGATGCAACAGTGCTGCAAAAAATACATCAAATCACAATTATAACCAGTTTATAACAGCAGAGGAGCACTTATTGGCTTATTAGTCATTCATTTCTACTTTTTTTCCCTATATTTTGAAATGATAAAATCCCTATTATAAAATATAAAATCATCAACAAATCAGATTTTGTCAGATCTTTACACTTTTTTTGTGTATGAAGTAAGAAAAGTCACAAAGTGCCTTGAAAAACAAACTTTTCTTCAATTTGCTACCAAATCAAACATAATCACTGAAGTTGGTCAGTTCCATAAAAGAATAATGGTACATTTAATAAGAGTGAAATATATACGTTTTCTATATAAAAATTAGATTTTGCACCTGTTACTGTTGTTAAAAGTAAATTTTGTATACTATGCACTTAACTAAAGCTTAGTGCTTTCCTGTCAAATCTGTATAAACCATAAACATTAGAAAAATAAACAAGAAATTAACATGTAATATTATTAGTAACTGCACTTATTAATGCAAAACAATAGTAATTTTATGATTAAATTATCTATATT
>NW_015555781.1:1444886-1445203 GCF_001515605.1 Sinocyclocheilus anshuiensis | reverse complement strand
GTTGTTAATAAAAGTAAATTTTGTATGCATCTTAACTCAAGCTTAGTGCTTTACTGTCAAATCTGTATAAACGATAAACAAAAGAAAAATAAACAAAAAAATTAACATGTAATATTATTAGTAACTGCACTTATTATTGCAAAATAATAGTAATTTTATGATAAAATGATCTATATTTTAATTCTCCCACGCACTACCCCCAGCGCTACCAAATCTGCTCCTGGCGCCACCATCTGTAGAACTTCTGGCGCTTTTCCACTGCGTGGTATGACTCGGCTCGGCACGGCTCAGTACGGCACGGCACTGCTCGACTCGGC
>NW_015555781.1:1402985-1443083 GCF_001515605.1 Sinocyclocheilus anshuiensis | reverse complement strand
AGTATCGCATTAGAGTGGGCGGGATTATTCACATGTCGTTAGTTGCGCCGCCTATACTGCCGCGACTCCTGAAAAACGTTTTCATTCAGCGTCGCCCCATCAAGCTCTTGCTGGATCTTCTCCTCGGCTATCAACGAGAGGAACGTCTGTACTTCCTCAACAGACCACGAAACAGCCACTTTTTGGTTGTTAAAAAGAGGTGTGCTCGTTCAAAACAGTTGCATTCGATCCTTCACTGGCTGTGCTGATTTAAATCTAGCGGTTCTGTTGTGTGTCATGTTGCAAGTTCAGTGACACAGGTAGTGACGATTCTCTCCGGCCAATCCGTGATCAGCAGAGTTTACATGTCACGTTTTGGTAACGGTACGGTTCACTTGGAACCTCAACCGAGGTGGTACTAAAAAAAGTACCAGGTACTGTACCCAGTGGAAAACCCCCCAAAAGTGAACCGTACCGAACCGTACCATGCAGTGGAAAAGCGTCATTAGTGGCGCTGGTGCCACTGCTCTCAAATGTTAGTCTGGAGCCCTGTTGCAGTAGAAAACTATTTTAAAGTGTAAGCATAAATGTAAAAGCCTTGCTAAGCATAAGAGAATTATTTTAAAAATATTAAAACCCAAGCTTTTGAATGGAAATGTACAAGTAAGCAGTGTATTTCCATGCAGTGTTTTTAAACTCACTGTAATGTGTTTGTGGTTATTGATGCAGGGACTGCACGATCAAGCTCTAGAGGACTCTGAAAAAGCTCTTCAACTCAATGAAAGCAACTACAGAGCACTTTACCGGAAAGCTCGATGTCTAAAAGAAATGGGAAGACATCAAGAGGCTTATGAGGTGGTTGCCAAATGCTCCATGGCAGTGCCTCAGGTCAGAGCACTTTACTCTTAGCTTTTAATCAAGCCTTTTTACATTCCTTGGTTCTTCATGTTTCATTTGCCTTGCAGGATACTCATGTTATTGAAATGACCCAGGAGCTTGCCAAAATGTTGGGATTGAAAATCCGTAAGGCTTATGTCAGAAGCAAGGTAAATAAAATAGATAATTGGTGAAAAAGTATTTAGTTAGAATAATTGGTTATAAATGTGCCAGGGAAAATAAAGCTCATAATCTGTAATTATTTGTCCCTGACCTGTCTTTTTTGTTTGTTTGTTTGTTTTTGTTTTTTCCTGAAATCAGCCTGCCTTAAATGTTTTGCCTGGTTCAAGTCTATCAGGAGCGGGTAATGATAAGGTAAGATGCTGGATATGTGTGTGTGTTTAAAATGAATTTCAGCAACCCTACTGAGCTGCTTTATTTTTTAACAGCATTCTCAGAGCTCTGCCTCCGTAGAGGATATTGAAATGGGTAAGTCAAGTGTATACTACCATGAGTAATGTGTACTACTGTTCAAAAGTGTAGGCATCAGTAAATAAAAAAAAAAATTAAGGAAGTTAAAGGTGCACTAAGCGAATTTTGCCAAATTATGTTGATATTTGAAAGCACCAAAACAAACATGCCCATACCCAACAGAACCTCACCCCTATTTTGATAACTCCGCCCCACACGTACGTACACAATCCTGGCAGTGACGATGGCAGAATCTGTTATGCCTGCCGGCCGCAGCATGTTCAAGCAAAAGCCAACACAGGTTAGTTGTGTGAAACAAAGCAAAATCAACACAACTCACCGATCAAGAAGAAACAAAGGAACCTCGCCGTCCGATTCCCTTCCGCTCCTTGAGTTCTCTCCACCGCTGGAAAGCTGCTCTGCTCCAAAACTTAACGCGGGTCCTACCTCTTGCCTGATCGTAACCCTTCTTTTTAATGTTTTGTTCCTCCAAAATTTTCCTGTTTTTTTTTTTTTCTTTTCTTTTTCTTCTGCCATCTCTCGGTATCTATAGTCGATCTGCTAATATCCAACCTGAGCGCTCTTCTCCCTATCATTACTAGACACGCCCCTTACTGCTGATTGGCTGCGAGTGTGTTTTGGGACTCGGACCGAAACTGTGCTCAAAAGTGTTTTTTCAAATATTGATTAGTGCACCTTTAATACTTTTATTCAGCAAAGATGCTTTAAATTGATCAAAAGTGACAGTAAAGACATTTGTTACAAAAGATTTCCATTTAAAATAAACTTGTTTTCTCTTTAATTGATCAAAAATCCAGAAAATAAAATTGGGATATTATCATATATTTAAAAATATTAAGTAGCACAACTCTTTTCATTATTGATAACAAGAATTGTTTCCTGAGCACCAAATCAGTATATTAGAATGATTTCTGAAGATCATGTGACACTGAAGACTGGAATAATGATGCTGAAAATTCAGCTTTGCAACCACAGAAATAAATGACATTTTAAAATATTAAAATTGAAAATTGTTATTTTATATTGTAGTAATATTTCACAAATTTGCCATTTTTACTGTATTTTTGATCAAATAAATACAGCCTTGGTAAGCATAAGAGACTTCTTTCAACGCTTCTGAACGCTAATGTATTAGGGGTTGGTCTGATAAATGATGCCATCATCTGTTGCCGATGGCTGACAGACATCACGATGTTGAGCCGGCATTGTGATTCCCCGCAACCCCACCTGCAAAAAAACAGCTTAATCACACTATATCGCGCAGTGCAATGCATTCTTTCAGTTTCCACACAGTTACTTCAAATAGTTATTTTTTTCTGATTCCGTAATAATAACAATGACGTTGTTTCCGATCACACAATACAAATTACATTCAAAACGAGTAAGGATTTTATTGTGCAAAAATGCCAAACGAACTATAGGCTAAATGTTTTACACAAACTAAAAACAAAATTCGAAATTATTTAAATTGGATTAAATAGGCTAGAACATGCGGGTCAGATCGTGGGTGTTGGATAATAAATATATTACAATAAAATTAAAATAGCCTAATAATAATTCAGTTTTTAATCCTCTGACGTCTGCTCCGCATCACTTCTTAGGCCTGGGTAAACCTCACTTTCCATGTTTTGTTCCGTCTCGCGCTCAGCCACGTCCACACAGCTTTTAAAGTAAACTCAACCCCAGATGAGCTTGACACACGTGCAGTATCACCTACTTGACTCACTCTCTCAACATTCACCTCGTGCCTGCTCTGTTGTACGCGGACCGTCCGCACGGTCACAAAAATTGGGCTGCACGCAGATGATGTGCGTTGACATCAGCGGATATTTCTGAATCCTCCCTCCCCAACGTCATCGTCCATCGCGATGTTTCACTGTAGACATTGTAGACAAATTTGATAGACATCGCCCAACAATACAATGTATATAATACATCTTTGAATAAGTCAGCTCATTAATGCCTCCTTGTCTCAATAGAAGTGGGCCAGTATATGCAGGGTATGGGCGGCACGGTACCAGTCAGCATGCCATTGTGTTCTACAGTAAATGAGATGGAAGAAGTAGAGGCTAAGCTTCTTGTCGGTGTCATCTCACCACCGGTCGTCCCGGTTGAGACCAATAATCCAGAGCCTGTTCCCATGCCCATACATATGCCTCTGGTTAATGGAACCAGGCCTAATGACTCTTACGCAGTACTAGACACCCACTTGGACTATGATACAGATATTATCGGTGATGATCTGGATGAGCTGTTGGACAGAGCAAGTCCTCCCGAGTCTTCTTTGGTAAGCTTGAGGAGGACCGCATTTCTGCTTGTGTTTTGAGTGCATACAAGAGATCATGTTAATATTTGTCTTTTTCTTTTCACCCAGGATATTCCCACAGTGGAGGGACCTATTCCTTTACCGACCAGTATTGCCGTCAGTAATTCGATACAGAGTTCTTTGCTCATGCCTTCCCACCTGAGCCATCCGTTTTTGAGTATGGCTCCACAATGCACAGTCAATTTGCCCGTACTGTATCACAAGCCAATTTCATCGTATTCTCTTGGTCTGGACACATTTTCATCACCTCTGGATTCATTGGATAGTTTGGCAATTTCAGAGTCTCCAACAGGTGCATTGCTCATCATGGCTTGTCTCATCTTAATCCCAAAATATACTTTGGTTTTTGTGCATATGCTAGGGCAGTGGTTCTCAAACCTCTCCATGAAGTACCCCCAGCACTGCACATTTTGTATGTCTCCCTATATCTGACACACCCACTTCAGATCTTACAGTCTCCACTAATGAGCTGATGAGTTGAATCGGGTGTGATAGATGAGGGAGACATACAAAATGTGCAGGGCTGGGGGTACTCCAGGACAGGTTTGAGAACCACTGTGCTAGGGGATGCATACAGTGCGCGTAATGCAATATTCAATATGCTCATATACTTATGCTCTTATGCTCATATTCAACCGCTTAGTACATGTGCAGCCAAATGCGTTGCACTAATTTTGTCCACAAGGTGCCTGCTGCTTCGAAATAGAAAAAAGAAACTGAGAGGGCAGAACAACAACAAACTACTGGAGACGCAACAACAATAGATGCCCATGTTGAAATCTAGTATAAAATAGTACAAAGACATTTTAATGGCTTATAACTTCTAGAGAGAAAAAGTGCAGTGCACTGGACACAAATTAAACTTTTTAGTTTATATGTGTCGTGCTCCTCTCCACATGTTCTCAAATGGCGTACATGTTAAAAAAGCTGTATACATACTCTACAAGTGGATGTATCAATACAGAAGTATACTTTGGACTTTAGCTGTCTCAAGATACTTGCAACCAGGGTCCAAAATTAGCCATTTGCCTCACCTAAAAATGCTGAGTGAATTAAGATAATGTACCAGCCATAAATATATGTTACCCAGCAGTGTGAAATTATTGAACACGTTTCCTGGAATATTAGTGATGAATTGCATGGGTCATTGTGTCATTAATTTAATTAACTTTAATAATGTATTATATTGTAGATCCTATGTTGTGCTGTGTAGTGCTTTTTAAATGTAATAATCAAATTTGGCTCTTGACAAATGTTAGTTTTGTACCCTGCTGCTACTGTATGTTTTTTTTTTTTTCTTTTTTTTCTTTGCTCATTTCTGATTTCCCTTTTGTTTTTTTAATTCCTTAAGGACCAGATAAACCATTTAGCCAGCATCATTTTATGCCGGTAAGAGTTAATTTACATCAATACGATAAACATTTTCCTGAACATTCAGCTGTGCTGTTTGGTTAATCTCAGTTATTTGCTTTTTCAGCTGAGTAATAGCGACATGTCAGTGCCAAACATTCCACCCATCAGCATGGGTTTCAGCACATCCGATGGGACATTTGTGCAGGATTATCCACCGCAACAAGACCTTGCCAAGAACCCACTTGCTGATACCCATGAATTTAAACAGGCCTGTTCCTCTTGCTACATTAAAACTGGTAAGCGGCAGTCATGCAGGAATGTTGCTAGGCAGCTCTTCCAGTGTATGACGTTTAACGATGCAAACATTTTTTGCATAAGGTTCTTTATCACCTGATTGTATTTACAGGACCTGGAGTGCTGGATTACGCTTACCATCCAGAGGACCACAAATGCAAAAAAGATTTGCTTTTGGGAAGAACCAAACATTCTGAACTTCCAACATGGAAGTTTATTCGCCCAAGGCCCACTAAAAACCAGTACATGGGGCCTTATTATATTTGCAAAGGTAATTGCAGTGATCTCCTTTGAGGCTTTATTATACGGTGTCACAGATTTACTAAAATACTCAAAAATTCTGCTTTATAGATGTAGCGATGGGACAAGAATGTCGGTATTTTGGCCATTGTACCTTTGCTTATTGCCAAGAGGAAATTGACGTGTGGACGCTAGAACGCAAAGGCTTCATCTGCAGGGAAAATCTGTGTGATCCTTATGGGTCTAAACCTAAGATCAATTTGACCGTGCCCAAAATCTTACAGGAGCACCATGGGATATTTATGTTCCTCTGTGAGGTAAAGTGTGCCATTGTTTGAATGGCTTGCTTATTGTAGCTGGAATTAAAGGGATAGTTCACCCAAAAATGAAAATTTGATGTTTATCTGCTTACCTCCAGGGCATCCAAGATGTAGGTGACTTTGTTTCTTCAGTAGAACACATATGATGATTTTTTACTTTAACCGTTGCAGTCTATCAGTCGTATAATGCATGGCAATGGTAACAAAATCTATGAGAGTAAAAAAAACATGCACAGACAAATCCAAATTAAACCCTGCGGCTCGTGACGACACATTGATGTCCTAAGACACGAAACGATCGGTTTGTGCCAGAAACCGAACAGTATTTATATCATTTTTACCTCTAATACACCACTATGTCCAGTCTTTGGGCGCGCGCACGGCATCCGGTGTAAAATCATCATATGTGTTCTACTGAAGAAACAAAGTCACCTACATCTTGGATGCCCAGGGGGTAAGCAGATAAACATCAAATTTTCATTTTGGGGTGAGCTATCCCTTTAATAACTAATCCATGATACACCTGAAGGTCAGCTGACCAAAATAAATCATGTTTATGAGTTAGCCCTTTTTCCTGTTGTAGATTTGTTTTTTAGCAGCTGACTGTGTCTTTAACACCTTTCATTTCATCATTGAACTTGAATGACCGGTTTTCAAAGAAAGGATTTTTAATTTCACTGTTTGTTTTTCTTCGTTGCTGAGTTTAAAGAAGCTGTATAAATACCTATCATGTGTGACTTGGTCTGTAGGTGTGCTTTGATCACAAACCCCGAATAATCAGCAAAACCAGTAAGGACAACCCCGGTCTATGCTTTCACCCAGTGACAAAGCATGCGTTTGAGGAAAAGAAGTAAGCATCTCTTCTTGTGAAGACATGTCCAGACACTAAATGTGCAGATTCATGCTTTGCAGTGAATGTCGTTGGTCTGAATTAATGATTACATCTGGCCAGATCAGGGCTGGGCGATATATTCAGTGTCTTTTTGTTGTGTCAGTAGGTCAGCTTCACACCCACACATTGTCATGACTTGTATGAGAGTCTTATGACAGGCTGATTTCCACAAGCTATTTCAGTAAATATAGGTGCATCTCAATAAATTAGAATGTCGTGGAAAAGTTCATTTATTTCAGTAATTTATTTATAAACGAGTAATGAAACTCGTGTATTAAATAAATTCAGTGCACACAGACTGAAGTAGTTTAAGTCTTTGGTTCTTTTAATTGTGATGATTTTGGCTCACATTTAACAAAAACCCACCAATTCACTATCTCAACAAATTAGAATATGGTGACATGCCAATCAGCTAATCAACTCAAAACACCTGCAAAGGTTTCCTGAGCCTTCAAAATGGTCTCTCAGTTTGGTTCACTAGGCTACACAATCATGGGGAAGACTGCTGATCTGACAGTTGTCCAGAAGACAATCATTGTCACCCTTCACAAGGAGGGTAAGCCACAAACATTCATTGCCAAAGAAGCTGGCTGTTCACAGAGTGCTGTATCCAAGCATGTTAACAGAAAGTTGAGTGGAAGGTTGAGTTCAGCTCATGAAAAATGGGGGCAAAAACAAAAGTGTTGCGTTTATAATTTTGTTCAGTGTAATATTCTATTAAAAAGATCAGTTATTAATAAAAATAAGTATACTATTAAAATAATAAATATTGGTTTATTATAATGTACTATTATGTAATAAAATAGTAATATGCTATTAAGGATAAAAATACTAAAGTCAAACAGTTTTTTCTTTATAATCAAAGTTAAAATAAAATGATATATTATTGTTACATTTTATTAAGCATTTAAAAATTTGATTATTTTTAAGTATGTGATAGTTTCTCACCCATTAAAGCCATTTCAGAGCAAATACACTACAACATATGAAGAGTTCATTTGCAAAAACGGATAACTGTTTATTAATTTTCATAAATCATATATTTTTGTTTTTATTGTGGAATAATTATTTATATTATTCCCCGTAATATCAATCAAACTGTAGTTGGGTTGTTTTGATTAAGTAATAATAACATCAGCTTTGACGAAACTCTTAACTAGCGTGTCTTTTCGAAGTGACTAGCAGCCTTGTCACCTGACCTGAATTTAGCAGTCATTATTTTTATTGGGTCAAATATTTTTGCATAAAGCCTTCCAGAGAGCCATGTAGTGGTGACATTTGCAATTTTTTCTATATTGCCTGGCCCTAGGTAAGACCTTTTTTTTCTTAGTAATGTGGAATTAACACTAACACTTTTTATTTCTCAGGTGCCTTGTACACAATTTAAGGGACAAAACAGTCAGGTACTCCAAAATCCGTCCATACATCCCTCATTGCCAGATGGATCTGTGTAGGCATGAGGTGCGGTACGGCTGCCAGCGAGAGGATTTCTGCTTTTATGCCCACAGCCTCATCGAGCTCAAAGTATGGATGATGCAGAGTGAACGAGGTGAGCTACCGCTCGGGACTCGTGAATTATCCGACATGAAGGCTGACAGGAAACGCTTAACTGTTGTGTTGGTTTGTTTCAGGTATCACACATGAAGGTATTGTCCAGGAGTCACAGAAATATTGGAATATGGATGCTGCTGTTCATGCCCAGGTAGAATTTATACATGCATACTGATAGATAGTGTATACCTGTGAGAGATGTCTTATGATATTATTATGCCAATCCCATAGGAGCTTCCACCGACCCTGCGCAGATTTGGTCCAGCTAACCTGAAGATGCAGTTTGTATGTGCTCAATGTTGGAGGAACGGCCAAGTCAGCGAGCCAGACAAAAACAAGAAGTATTGCAGTGCAAAGGCCCGGCATCCGTGAGTCCAGCTCATGTGTATCCAAAAATGAAAATTCTGTCATCATTTACTCTAATTTTGTATCAAACCCACACAACCTTCTTTCGTGGAACACTAAAGGATAAGTGATTATGAAAGTGAATAGAAGAATGTGAATCCACTTTCATTTTATAGGTAAAAATGGCCAGTACATTCTTCAAAAATGTCCCTTTGTGTCATGGTAGAAATAGTCATACCATTTGAATAAATTAAGACAGAATTTTTGGGTGAACATCCTTTAACAAAACTGCAATTTTAAGTTTAGTATTCTAATAATATCTCATAATTTGTCACTTTCTGTTGACCAGTTGGTCTAAAGAGAGACGGGTGGTTCTGGTTAGTTCTGTTGAACGGAAAAAGTGGACTACAGTTCGACCTCTCCCAACCAAAAAGCCTATTCCTGCTCAGTTTGACGTAAGTTTAATATTTTTATTTCATGCTAAAAAACTGGCCTTTTTTTTTCATTATAAGACGAAATTGTTGGTTCGTAAATATCGCCACTGTCTCTTCAATAATTGTTATTCCTGGATGTTTGCAGATTTGTTTGCATGTGGCAGCTGGCAAAAAGTGTCAGTATATTGGAAACTGCACCTTTGCTCACAGCACAGAGGAGAGAGATCTATGGACCTTCATGAAAGATAACAATAGTAAGTTCACTTTGCATTTGAGTGCATGTTTTGCATGTGCATCAGTTTTCAGATGATGACAATCAATACAATGAGCAGGATTATAATGTACTATGTTTGTTTGTTTAAAGTAATGTTTAATCAAGATAATCTAACTTGCTCTTCCTCCTAAACATCTTTCCTGTTCTGTTGACATCAGTCAATATTAAACAACAGCCCCAGTGGCTGTGAGCTTATACATACACTACTGTTCAAGCTTGTGGTCAGTAAGATTTTATAGTGTCTTTAGTCTTTAATGGTCACCAAGGCTGCATTTTTTTTAATCATAAATACAGTAAAAACTGTAATGTTGTGAAACATTATTAAAATGTTATTTTCTATTTTAATTTTCATTTTATTTGAAACTTAAAGGGTTAGTTCACCCAAAAATGAAAATTTTCATTTTTGGGTGAACTAACCCTTTAATTCCTGTGATGCAAAGCTGAATTTTCACATGATTCTTCAGAAATCATTCTAATATGCTGATTTACTACTCAAGAAACATTTCTTATTATCACTCTTGAAAACAGTTGTGCTGCTTAATATGTTTGTGGAAAATGTTTGTGGAGACAAAAATGTGTAAATGTCTTTACTGTGAATTTTGGTCACCTTTTTATACAGCGCTTTATACAGTACACATTTTTCATCCATCTCAGTTTACGTTTTGTTCTCATTGAAAAA
The DNA here is from genome assembly GCF_001515605.1 of Sinocyclocheilus anshuiensis. Classification (NCBI taxonomy): domain Eukaryota; kingdom Metazoa; phylum Chordata; class Actinopteri; order Cypriniformes; family Cyprinidae; genus Sinocyclocheilus; species Sinocyclocheilus anshuiensis. Next base: position 1,433,028 of record NW_015555781.1, on the reverse strand, counting down.
ACTATGAATGTCCACTGACCCCTACTTTTTTTTTTGAAGTGTAGATATTGGCCTGGTTTCACAGTAAGGGCTTAGACTAAGCCAGGTTTAGGCCATAGTTCAATTAGGACATTTAATTATCTTTTATAAACGTTCCTTAGAAAAAACATTACTGGTGTGCATCTTGAGACAAACCAGCTCAGACATGCATTTTAGTCTGGGACTAGGCTTAAGCCTTAAGTTCTCAAATACTTGAATAGATTGACTCGTATAATCACCCATGGCCAGTAGTTCAAAAGTAATTAGATTTAGATTTCGGCTGTCAGATGGGTTCAGATCTTGGGGAAAAAAAGGATTCTGAAAATGCATTAGATCACAAAATCCAATCTTGGTTTTGATCAGGATCAAATAATCAGTTTGTGTTCAAAACTTTATTGTAACATTGGGATACCTTTGATCCAAAAAACATCAGGATTATACTGATCCTAATTGGTGGATTTCAGGAACAAAAGTGTACTAAAACTTTTAAACCGGTTCAAAAATACAACATTTGTAATATATACACACCCATACACATATATATATATATATATATATATATATATATGTGTATGTGTATATGTGTATGTGTATATGTATATGTATGCATACATAAGACTGTTAGACATTAGGAGGCTACCTCTTAAGCCTTTCAGTAGCCTACAGTAAATTAAAAAGAGATTTTGGTGCCATAAAATAATCAGATGTCAATAGCAAACAGAAATATTATATTTAATGTAAAATGTTTTTATTTGTTTTTTTTTATGAAATTTTTTTTTTCCATCTCATACAGTGGGTACGGAAAGTATTCAGACCCCCATATTTCAGTTTTTCTTTTTTAATAAATCTGCAAAAATGCCAACAATTCTGTGTTTTTCTGTCAATATGGGGTGCTGTGTGTACATTGAGGAAAAAAAATTAACTTAAATGATTTTAGCAAATGGCTGCAATATAACAAAGAGTGAAAAATTTAAGGGGGTCTGAATACTTTCCGTACCCACTGTATATTTTTTCCATCACCGTGTCCCTTTTGGGGCTCCATAGAGCACTAGTAATCCAGATTTTGTCATCTGAAAAACTGTGTATCTGGATTATTGTGATCCAATTTTGCTTTGGAAAAACTAGCAAAGAAGATTGATTACCTGATCATGGATCGCAAAACATGGGATTTCCAAATATAGATCATTCTGATCGATTCTGAACTTTTTGAACAACTGGCCCTCAGTGCTTACAGATACTGATGTAGTGACTGATTTATCATGCATCCCTTTCGTTTATGTTTGTGTGTATGTAGTTGCAGACATGGAGCAGCTGTATGAAATGTGGCTGCAGTCTCAGAAGCCGGGCTGGAGCGAGGAGAGCAGCAGCGCTACCCGAGAGAATGGCAAACAGATTCATATGCCCACGGACTATGCTGAGGAAGTGGTATGGAAACTTGAACAGCATCCATATTTCCACACATCATTATCACGCTCGTCTTACTCTGACTCAACCTTGGTCTATCTTGGAGTGTGCTGTACATGTAGTGAAGGAAATTGCAACACGCTGACCGTCGAGAACGGCACATACACTCAGCGCTCTTTTATTTAGGTGGTTTGTGTGTGGCACATTAATGATTTATATAAATTTTTATTAATACATTTAAAAACATTTGCTACATTATAGTACATGATTTATGAAGTTTTCATCTATATTTGAATGTTCATGGATAAGCGTTTATATGATCATTTTTTAATGACTAATAGAATTCATTATAAAAAAAAATGTATAAATATACACTGTCAGAAATTTGCGATCAGCAAGATTTTATGAAATTTTTTATTTGGCAATTGCATATTATTTCCTTTACGGTCACTTTTGATTAATTAATGTTACAAAAGATTTGTTTCAAATACATTGTTCTTTTGAACTTTCTGTTTATCAAATAATCCTGGAAGAAAAATGCATTATTGTTTCCGCAAAAATATTAAGCAGCACAATTGTTCTCACCATTGATAATACTATGATAATAAATGTTTCTTGAGCAGCAAATCAGCACATTAGAATGATTTCTGAAGATCATGTGACACTGAAGACTGGAGTAATGATGCTGAAAATTCAGCTTGACATCACTTTAATAAATTACATACATAACATCTATTCAAATAGAAAACTTGTTTTAAAGAACTTCTTTCAAAAACATTAAAGAATTTCATAGACCCCATACTTTATAAGGGTTGTATTAGAGTTTCTCTCAAGTCTTCAATCTTTCAGTTTCACTGAACATATTTCATCTCAAAATCTTTATCTGTGAAGGTGTAGAATATATCATCGATGTGTGTATATTTAAGAATTCTGTAGTAACTTATTTTTTTTAACTTAACTTTTTATATTTTTACACATTTTCTTTTCTGAAAGTGACTGAACACCACAATTCATTCTCACACAGATCTTTTTTTCATGAATACATTCCTCATAACGTCTAAATGCTGTTTCATCAGGCTGGCAACCATTGCTGGTTGTGTGGAAAGAACTGCAACAGTGATAAGCAGTGGCAGCAGCATATCACCTCCGAGAAGCACAAAGAACGAGTGTTCAACTCTGAAGACGATCAGAACTGCTGGCAGTATCGCTTCCCCACAGGAACCTTCAGAGTTTGCGAACGGTCAGTCTAATGCTAATGTGTGACGCTACTCATATCTCATTAACAGTTAACAGCTGTCGCTAACGGATTGGTTTCGATTCGCTCCAGGTTCCTCAAGGGCACCTGCACGGAGGAGGAGCTTTGTAAGCTGGCACATGGAGATGAGGAGCTGAAGGAATGGAAGGACAGAAGAGAATTCCTTTTGATGAAACTTGCCAAAGCCAGAAAAGATCACTTGATAGCACCAAATGATAACGACTTTGGCAAATATAGTTTTCTGCTTAAAGATATTAAGTAATGTTTTAATTCATCTGAATCTGTTAATGCAGGGTGTTCTGGAACGATGATGTCTTGAGTTCAGTATTGAATCAGGTGAGTGTGGCGTGGCTCTCTGGAGGAGGAGGACATCCTCCTTCTGGGTTTTCACGGAAAGCACAGAGCTGGCCTTGTGTTCAGAGTAATCACGGCTTTGTTGCTTTTATCACCGGTTAAAAATAAATGCACCATCGCCTTTTATGTTTCTTTTATTAAATAGCAAACAGTGGATCACTTTTCAGGAATTGGCTTTTGCTCTTGAAACCCAAAGCAGAAGTGCAGTATACGTATGGCAAGAAATAGCACATCTGAGATTCCTGTGTCATTCCCACCCTTTTCTTTTTTCTTTTTTCTTAACTGCGATTTGTTTTGGAATGTTGGGTCCTGAATCTCTGTTGTTCTACATCCACACCGAATTACTATGTTGTGTGGTTGCTGTGTTAATGCCTGTTGGTGTTATATATGGACCTACGTAAACACAAAGTCGTTGTCTTTTCAGTTTCCATAGTTCCTGAAAGCAAAGCTGTAGGGAATTACTACCATAACAGTGTGTGTATTAATGAAAATTGAAAAGAGGAATTGGCATACTGTTGGCGAATTATATGTCAAGACGTGTAGAATAGGCGATGACCTGCCAGCTGCATCTCTGTATCTTAATGCATGCTTTATGGGTTGGATCTGCTGTGCATTCCCTGTAATGATTATTTTATTTTATTTGAATTTAAACGCTTATTTGATCTAATGAAACTGGTGTGAAGGATCATGTGATGCTGAAGACTGGAGTAATGATGCTGAATTTTCAGCCTTGCATCACAGGAATAAATAAACTTTAGACCAAAGCCAAAAACGACCCTTATTTTTACGCAGAAAACACGCAGTTGTAAATGTGAACTGGTGGATTGACAAGAAGATAATGAATTATAAAACTCTAAAGATATAGCCTACTCTAAGATATATTTATGTTACTAAATGAATATAATTGTTTAAATTAATATAAAAATAAAATAATATACCATATAAAAATGTTTACTTTTGACTCTGCCCCCCATAAAAAAAACTGTCCATAAATGCTTATCACTTATGCATAATATTTCAAGAGTTAACAGAAGAGTTCTTACATTAGGATAGAAAAGTTGCAAATGCACATGAAACTCACAAGCAGGCATTTCCCTAGTAACAGAGGTTTTATTGTTCAGTACAGTCAAACACTGGACAGACACACTGGCTGGAGTGGCATAAGCAATATACTAAGTGCTTTACTGATAAAAAGTTGCTTTTTCTCAAATATGCAGATTAAATTAACATGCATGTACTGTCCTTGTTTTTTTTCTTTATATCGAACATCACAATACACAAACAAATCTGTCGACTTCAAATGTATGACGGAACCCTAAAAATCTGATATTAGTGAAATCACTTCAGCTGCATTTTCAGGCTTCATCTATATGCCTGACTGTTGATTTTGCTTCTATAGACAACATTTGCATGAATATTGTATAAAAATAAATCATTTCTCTCGCTTTCATCTTACATGTACAAACAGCAAACACTGCGATATCACGAAAAAACACTGTGAAGGAAAAGGTTAAAAACTCAAGACAATGACATTTCAGTATCCAGTTGCACATTAAGCCATCTATAAAAATAATATTTACACTTTCAAATGACTTCTCATAATTTAGAAATGTGCTCAACCACGAAAAACAAAAGCCTCTGTGGTCACAATAGTATTCAACAAGAATAAAAAGACCTCAGTCATTGGCTTTCGTTCTTATAGTGGTTCCCTAGCAGGTTTAAACCAGAACCAGCAAACGCTGTTTACAAAATCACTTGTATGTCACACATTGAAGATAAAAAGTGCTAATGAAACTATGATTCTAAACATGACTAAATATAATGTAAGAGCTTTCAAAAGCCTGTTTAGATAATTTGGCAAGTTATGGTATCCTGAAGATCTTATTTGTAATGAAAAACGTTTCTTTTTGTATTGCAATTCAAAACTTAAAAATAAAGGTTCAAAAAGAGCGATGCCACAGAACAAGCCTTTTTTTGTTTCCCAAAAACATTTCAGTGAACAATTCTTAAAATAACCTTTTTTTCTACTATGAAGAACCTTTAGTGGAATGGAAAGATGCCATGGATGTTAAATGTTCTTCATGGAACCACAGATGCCAATAAAGAACCTTTATTTTTAAAAGTAAATGGAATGAACTGGATAAAAAGCCCCAAAACCATCTAACATTTTGATATGGATGTGAAATCAGTCCATTAAAATTTGTGTTGAATTTCTTAACCCCAGAGCCAGCTCTGGATGAAAAATAAAGTAAAAACTCCAAAGAAACAGAATCAGTCTTGATTTAGCTTCAGAACTCAGTTACGGCTTTACAAACAGCATTGCACAAAACTCTTGACAGTTGTCGATTTCACATTATAACAGGGCTCTACCACCACAAAATGAGCGAAAAAAAAATCAAGTCAAGGCAACTAGACAACTGCATGCACTAGGTTTGTCTTTGTTCTTCAGCTTGTTTAAAAGGTGGAGTGGTTTCATTTCAGTGTTGAGTGACACTGTAAGGTTTGAAATGCTTTAAGACTGACAGGAGTCTACAAACACGACCCACTACACAGTATGCACTGTGAAGGGAGATGAGAGGACTTAGGTGTGGCTCTCCGTGCCGTTAGGGGTGAGCTTGGTCTTGTGCTCCACCCGCGGGCCTTTGGCCGAATACTGGACCAGTAAGAAGGGCTCCTTAGTTTCACCTTCACCGACAATGCTTTCCTCATCTTCAGACTGACTGATGCGCTGCAGCCGCAAGTAGCACCAACAACCAAGAATTAAAGCCCCTAGTGCGGCAATGGCAATGAGTATTACAATAATTGTGACGACCCCAGTGGTGGGGCTATGGTCCGTGATGGACATCCTGTCAGTCAGGAGAAGTTCAACCACAGGCCTTCAAAAGTCCATGAGAGGCAGTTCTGCAGAGTTCTTGTAGGTTTGGGCTACATCTGAAAGACAAGAATCAGGATGATTCTACAATAAGCACATATTCGGTGTAACTTCCTGAAAATGTTCTCACTGTTTTGACAACTGCTTTATGAAGCTTCAAACCCTTTGCAACGCATGTTTCAAAGCAGACATTCAAAGCACTTAACAAGTCGTGATTTCAGCCATCTAGGTTTCGTTACAGCATAACCCTTTAGAAATTTCTCGAATAACGTCTGCAAACACATGAACCAGTGTCTATATTGCTTTTACCTGCTCTTGGATCAGTTTTATACATTTGTGGACATTTTTAATGACACATTTGTATAATAAAAAGCAAGTGTGATAGTTAGTTTCTTATTGGCCTGATTAACCAAGCTCTCCATAAATCAGACAAAACAAACGCTACAATTTAATAATAATTCATATTATACAGACAATTCATTGTTATTGGTATTGTTAATAGCATTTAACAGATTAGACTTCCAATAAAACATTTACAATTACTTTGTAAAATGTGGTTTTTTTTTTTTGTATGCATTTTTTTTTTTGGCCCAAGTTTTCGTGTGGGGTTTCGAAACAGTGAATCGTTTAGCCAAGTAATTGGTTCAATTGATTGAAAGTTTCGAAAGCTTCGATTCTCCCATCAGCTCTCACTCTTTCTTGAGAAACGTTTCATACAGCTTTACCAGCCATTATTGCTCGTGTCATGGTTCCTTCATGAAGCCACAGGTTATGCAACGCTTTTGAGACGGGCATCTTGGCAAGACTTTCCATCTTGAGAGTGGCACGACGCCTGTCCGCTGGCGCTGACGCGACGCTCGCTGAAAGGCTTTACGACGTTCATGCAACACAGAGCTAACCATCTACGAAAACGGCTGCAGCAAGTATCGTTGCAGCCGGGTTTGTTTTGTTTTTTCCCCCCCAAACAATGCTTTGGAACAGAAAGAGAGTAGCCATTTATATGCGATCTAAACAAGCCCTGAATGGAGACCGTTTTTTGTCTGGACAATTACTGATATAAAATTAAGGGACAAAATCATTTAAAGCTTACCAAAACTAGGCCGCTTTTTTTGTTTATCAAAGAATAACGCTTATGTACTTTTGCGAACCGTTTCGTGTGTTGGCGAGAGTTGACGCTCAGCTGCAGAAACACTCCGTCCGTCTCCAGTGATCCAGCTGTTGTGTTATAACTTATACAGCAACATCTAAAACCAGTCGCTTACATTTCCAGCCCGAGCAGATCAAATAAAAAAATAAATAAACATAGCTTGTCACTGTATAGGAAATGAGATCACGGCTGAAAAGGGCAAATATCCAATCAAATAGCCTAAAAGCAATGGTGTTTTAACCAGTAGAGGCGGCGCTCAGACAGGCGGATGTAGTACATGGTCTTCCTATGCGTGACATTTGTTTTGCATTCACAGACAAATGGAAAGAGATTCACTTATTTATTTATGAATATGAAACATTGTATATTACTATATCTTCGCACCTACGCACATGATTCTGCAGAAGCCATTTTTAATACGTGCACTTTTGTTTTCTAAGTCCCTTGGGTGAAAAAGATAAAAATAGAAAAGGCGAAACACAGTCACGTCCATTATAATAAAAATAATACATTTATATAAATTAATCATTTTTACGTTACTCACAAATACCAAAGGTTTTACCTTTTTACTTGAATGTCTTTCAGAGAAAGGGCGTGTAAATGCACGTTTTATGTTTGATTTGTTATTATTATTTTGTACTACTGATACTTTATATATTCATGCAATTGCAAATAAAGTTTGATTGTGATTAAAGAAAAAACAACAATAACAAATAAATTGCACATATGCTAGTCAAGCCAAAAGTTAAGTATTGATATAAAGGCGTTTAATATAGATTGTTAAACCTAGAAAATAATAAACGCTAAACATAAACAAAGCAGTTGTTAGCTGAACTGAGTTGAATTATCACGAGAGATATGTGACCGGAACTTGAGGGAACTTTCCCATTTCTCAAAAAACCTCTCAATCGCTACTTACTACATCTATTGAGATATAACTTACATATTGACTTTATGTACAGCTCTTATGGTCTAAAGTGTCCTGTTTTGGTCTGATAATCTTATAAGAGAGTTCAGCCCACCCATCTCAGTTGCGGAAATACAGCAAGTGCGTAACAAAACTAAGCAGGAAACGTTTTTGTCGGATCGTTCGTGAGTGTGTTCTTGAATAAACGACACTAACCGTAAGTGTTTCTCATTCCAAGTTATTTTCTGCTTATTTGTTTTGTTCGAGCGTCGCTTTATTGTTTCGAGGTTTTAAGTTACAACTCTAAACACTTATTTCTCGTGTTGAACGTGGTATTTGTAGTTTACATGTATTTTAAAAGCGCGATTGCTTCAGAGAAGTTCGGACCCATCGAGAATTGGGCAAGACTATGAATAACGTTATAATATAATAACCGTATACTTACTAAAAAGCTGTTTGTTGTCGTTTTTAAAGCACCCATCAAGGCGATGGCAAGCGCACCCCCACTAGAGACATCAACATTTGTGGGACACCCGCCTCCTCCATCGTATGAGGAGGCATTGGTAGCAAACCCACAGTACCCACCAATGCCCTATGCTCCAGCTCCAGATATGAAGACATCTGTACCTCCTTATCCAACACAACTGTACAGCCCGATGTATCCACCACCACCCCAACAAGGTCAATCTGCCACCTGTCCTGTTGGTAATAGCCTTACTCTTATTCCACCATGGCTTTTTCCGATCACACATTTTAAAACTCAAGTATTTATAAGAAAAAGGTTGTATACATCACTCAAAAGATACAAATAATGTAGAGATTTATCTAAAGACTAACCTGATTGACTTCCACCCCATCAACTGGTAGTGCTGTTGATTAACCACATAAACCAACTTGGACAAGCTAAAAACAGAAGCTGGTTGAATCTGGTTTTTCCAGTTAAACCCAAGCATATTTGTTTTTTTTCTGCATGTAGTTCAGATCTGCATTTGTCTTGCTGGCTTTATTTTTTATATAAGAAATTATATTTAATACAATTTATTTGAATATATATATATATTATAATTTATATAAATTTGAACAATTATTTCATTTTATTTTATAAAAGGATTTACAATATATATATATATATATATTTATTATTATTATTTAAAAATAATTTTGTTCATAATTTAAACAATTATTCATTATATATTTTATATAATTTTAACTTTTAAATATATTTTAATATAATTCATTTAAATTCAAACAATCAATTTTTCTTTTATATAAATCATATTTAAAATATTTTTAATTTGCCAAATATATCTTACATTACATATTTTAACAAAGAGTTACATTCAATAAAATGTATTCCCTTAGCCTTACAGTTATTTACCATATTAATGTTTTGTTTTTTTGTAAACAAAAAAGTACATTTCCATCGACTAAAATCTACATTCATACACACTGATTCCAGCACATCTTTTTTGTTAAGACCCTGATATTTGAACAGTTAATGTATAAGACATCTATGGCTTTGAATAATAGTAAACATATGTTGCACAGTATTTCTAAGCTTTCTTGTTTTTGTACTTAAGTTTCTGTTCAGACCGTGTATGTTCAGCCTGGTCTGACGTTTGGAAGTGTTCCAGTGCAGGCACATTGCCCAGTATGCACACAGAACGTGATAACTCGCCTGGAGTATACATCAGGAGCACTAGCTTGGCTCTCTTGTGCAGGCCTGGCCATTTTTGGGTTAGATGAAGCATTACATAATATACACTGTTAATAATATACACAAAGACACTCCCCTGATTGTTCTGTTCATGTCTCCCATGTTCTAGATGTATCTATGGCTGCTGCCTGATTCCCTTCTGTGTGGACAGCCTGAAGGATGTGACACACCACTGTCCGAACTGCAGCAGCGTTTTAGGAGTCCACAAGAGAATGTGAAGCCGCTGCAGAACATGTGAATGAGTTGTGTAGCATACCGACTATGTATTTATAATGGGAAAAAGTTGCATTGAATTCATTCTTTAGCCAGAGTTAATTCACTATCTGTGCCACACTGACATGTATTCGTACACACACACACACACACACACACATATATATATATACCTTAACATACTTGTCTTTTCATTGTAAACTGTGATTTAACTTAGTATAAGTTTAATCTTTTTTTTAAATCTCTGTAACATTTATGCATAATTACAGTTCAAAAGTTCTTCTTTCTGTAATCAAATTGATGTAGAAAATTATTATATAAATATATATATGCTTTCGCACTTAAAAGTCCTTTTGTGTATATGCAATGCAATTTCTGTTTGTTCCCTCTGTTTGCTTGGCAAATATTATAAACGATGCACCAGAACAAAAACAATCGCATCAGTCTCATGAAACAAACAAAGATTTAGGGCAAAATCTGCTGGAGATCTTCTACTTCATAGATCCAGTTTTTCCTGTGAATCACAGCATTTTCAGAAAGATCTGCCATCTTCACAGCACGCAGCACCGGCTCTGGACTGTGTGACTGGATGACACCCATAACCATGACATATTTACCTGTGGGTTAAAAAAAAACCACCTCTCTTTGTTGTCTTTGTAAATCTGAGAACTCCAAGCAAATGCAAATTCAAAAGTAAAAAAATAGAAGAATACCTCAATGCTTAAAATATTTACTTTGTGTATTTGTCACTCACGTGACCTAATTAATATTCATGAGTTGCGGTTTTTGTCACATAGAACATGTGAATACAAAAACAAAAAAACTAACCGTATATTTTATTCACTTTTTGTACATTTTTCTCTTCGTCAATAAAGACCCAGTGAAAATATGTGCTTGAACATCAGAAAAAAGTTGTCCTCAGGAAACCTAATTAAATATGATAGGAGCTGCCTTTAAAAAGCTACTAACCGGCACTCAGGCAGGGTTTTCCTTTCGGCACGCTGTTAATGCCGCTGACTACAAAGTTCCCGGTCTCGTCCAGAATGAGCACGGTGTTGTGATCGGACTGCACTTCCAGCACAGTCCCCTGCATCCAGACCACGGACACCTGTAACGAGCGCTGCTCACCGGGGCCCAGTCGTCTGATAACATACTCGGACCTTCCGCCTGCTGTCTGGCACTCTGTCCCTTCACGCAGCTGGCTGGACAACACTTTCACTGGAGGACTGCGAGCTCTATCCGCACTCAGAAAGCTGCTTCCCATCATCTTCAGGGCTGGTTAAAAACGCGCTGTTTTTCAGACGCGTGAAAGAACAAAAGATCCGGACGTGACGATTTGTTTCAAAATAAAGGCACACATTATATTATATTCTACTGTAGAAACAAGTAAAATCAAAATGTGTGAGTTAATGTTGTCGATGTTAATGTTGTAAATAGAGACGATTTTATTTTGTCATTTTAATACACTATAGGCCTATAGAATATTGGTAACAATTTACAACAAGGTTCCATTAGTTAATGTTAGTTAATGTATTAACTAACATGAACAAACAACAAACAATACATTCATTACAGTATTTATTAATCTGTTAATGTTAGTGAACATACAGTTGTTCACTGTTAGTTCATGTTAATTCATAGTGCATTCACTAAACGAGCACACCTTTTGGTTTTAATAATGCATTAGTAAATGTTGGAATTAACATTAACTATCAATAGATTAATAAATGCTGTAGAATTATTGTTCATCATTATGTTATCATCTTTTTCCTTGTCATTGTCTTTATATCCACCACGGGTTCTGAAACCACTATCCTCATACCTTACGTTTTTAACATGTATAAAATCGAATACATTTTCTTGAACAAATCCTTCCTGTCTAATGGACAATCTGATTCTTTTTTTAGAGACCATAATTCAATATTTTTTTATATTTTATTCAAGCTCATCTTGGTTTTAAAGGACGGTAGGGAGGAAGATACCTATACCACCTACCTACATTCTGATTCATTGTTTCTTTATAAACTACTGTAAAGACCTGCGAAGAAAGAATCAAATCGAATAGCTGTTTTGTTCATCATAGAGTAGCTTTTATTAAACTCTGTATGACTACATTTTACATTATTAGTTATGATCACAAATAAACAGGTACCAGTCATAGAACAATTTACATTTTTATGTCATATTCAAGAAAAGCACAAGGAATTCATATGATTCTAAATGTCCGAAACACTTAAAGATAGACGTTTTATAGTTTGAGACAGTTGTACAAGTATTTCAATCAACACGCTACATATCCTTTGTTTTGACTATTAGTGCAGCATTCCTTTTTGACAATTTGTCATGTACACTAAGGAAAAAATATGAATCGATGAACAATAGGATGACAAAGAAATGTGTGATTATAAACAGATTATATTCCTTCATCTGCAGAGTCTCACAGATATATCATCTTGGTAAGATTACAGTGTGGCTAATTTGGGGTCAGTGCTGCTATATAATCTCCACTTTGATGATGGTAAATATGAGTATAAAAATGCTGAAGGAAACTGTCCATCCACTGGGTCCAATTCCTAGAAAAATAAACATGACAACAACAAAGAGGTAATTAATGATTTCTAATAGACTTCAGCATTTAAAAACTGAATCAGATACTCTGTGAACAGTGTTCAAGTATTTTGTTTTTGAAACACATATCTTTACAGTGTGCGTGACACCTCACCTGGAGCGCCTGCAGTAGTTTTAACAGTGGTAACAGTCGTAGCTGTCGTTACTACAGTGGTGCTAGATGTAACCGGGGCAGCAGTTGTTGTGTCTGCTGTTGCTTTTCCTCCAGTCAGAGTGAGATTGAGTTTATCCAGCTCTGACTGTAACTGCAGCGAGATCCAGCTTCGCACGGCTGTTTGGTTTTCAAATGTTTTTAGATCCTGCAAATTGTTACCAAGAAGACCCACTACTTCTGCTATGTTGAGGCTCTGGAACACATAACAAGGGGATGCTGTGTTATCGAAACAAATGTGTACATTAAACAGTGCATCTATGATGAACACATAAATGGATAAAATAAAATAAAAATACAAAGTGTGTTTCTTTGCTCACCAAGATCACGTTTGTATCCAGAATCATAAAAGTGGACAGGCTCATGCTGACATTATATGACGACAGATTCCTAATGTAGCCTAGATCTGCACCTCCTACAAAACAAACAAAATAGCAAATACTTACTGGGAACTAATTGTCTCTGAATCCCTGTGCAAACCAAAGCTGGTATTTTAAAATTGTCATGATGACGGACATCATTCTGAATTGTTTATGCGCATGTGTATGTGTATGTGTCAAGGTGTATGTGCATTCAATAGGCTTGAAATGACATTTGAAGGCCGTTCTGACCAAGATAGGTTTCAATGAGCTGGAAGGCTGACAGGATGGTGCGTTGATCTCTTGCGAGGGACATGGGAAATGCTTTGTTAGCGATGGTGAAGAGTGCCTTCTTTTTCTCAGATGAACATTTTGACACATCCAAGGCATCGGACTCCCTGTTTTTGAGGATAATAAAAAGGAATCTGGTGATTAAGCATCTAAATGGCATGCAAACATGTAAAACTATGCAAGAAACGAAAATATATATACACTACTTTTCAAAAGTTTGGGGTCAGTGATATTTTTTCTATTCAGCAAGGTGGCATTAAACTGATCAAAGTAACAGTAAAGACTTTTATAATGTTACACATTTTTTTGAGATTTCTATTCATCAAAGAATCTTGAAAAATATCATGGCTTCCACCAAAATTTTAAGCAGCACGACTGTTTTCAACATTGATAATAATTAATTTTTCTCAAACAGCAAATCTGCATATTTGAATGATCTCTGAAGGATCATGTGACACTGAAGACTTGTGTAATGGAACTTTTCTTTACCGTATACTTTCAGGTAATATTGTTGACAATATGCTGGCCTTCAGAGAGCAGAGATTTGGTCCTTTCACTAGATTCAGCTCAGTGACGGTCAGACTGTTGCTGGTGTTTAGGTATTTGGTAATGATTAGTTCGCTCTGAAAGATAAATGAACACATTAACACAAAACCGAATATTTTGCATCTGTAAAATAAGAAAGAGTCATCTGAAAATTCATGTTAAAATCTGCACCTGTGCAGAGGACCATTCGCCATCATTGGCATTCATAAGCGCTGCCAGTGTGTCGGGTTTAGTGATGTTCCATTTACTTATTTCGGCCATCGTTGCGTTCCTAGACACGGACTTCAGCACCTGGACCTGATCATCTGAAAGGCCATTTGGCAGTATCTGATGGACAAGAGCAACACATTAAAACTGTCCTGAAAGATTTGACCAGATTTTAATACATGTCATATTACCTCTTTGAGTTTGTCCAAAATGATTCTCTGAAAGGCACTATCCTCAATTTTTTCACACAGGCTAGCGAGGTTGTCCTTCACTACGGTTGAACTCAGACAGTGGCCGAACTGCACCTCATCATATCCAAAGGGGAAGGCATCATCGCTGATGGTAAGACTAGTGATGTTGCCCTTAGTACAGTCACTCGCTTGGAACACAAGTGAATTACATGATTTAGGAAATTTTGTGGTTAAAAGTTACTCTGTCCACCTTATTTTTTAATGTAAGAGTGGTTGCGGCTAATTGTAACTTTGTAACTAATGTGCGAGGCTTCCGGTGTCATTCGCATCTAGTTATTTTAGCTCTACTAAACACTCTGTTGTGCTGCTTGATACTGTAAACTGGTATCTGTTATCATTTTATTTTGACTTATCATCATAAACACACTGGTTGAAGTGCAAATAGTTTGACCATTTACTGTACTTTGTTAGTCTTCTATTTATTTATCTATAGTGGTTATTGAATCAGAAGTCTCACACATTCAAAGTAAACAGTTTACTTCCATGTCGAAAAATAAGGTAGCTATTAACTCTTTTTAAAAAAAAATGTTATTGAACATATCATTGCCTAAGGTCGAATGACAGCCATCTGATTCAGTATTCAGTACAACATCATGAATGACAGTGTAATATTGCTTAACTGTAGAGATTTGAGAATTATTTGAGAATTAAAGATTAAGATGGCATACCTGCCCTCTTGGCTCTGATTGGGGTTATAATGATTGCTTTAAACAGCTTTTTCAGTTGTGGCTTTGGTGTGTTTCGTCCACGCACAAATTTAAGGAAGGTTTTAAAGAACTTGGCTAAATCACTCTGTTTAAAACAAGAGGGAGATTTAAAAATAACACAAGGTTAAAGACATCGTGACACTCAGAAACATTTGGTGTAGGATTTTAAACAATTTTCACTCAGAAAATTGCTAGTAGATTTCACAAATGTGACTCTGGACCACAAAACCAGTCTTAAGTCGCTGGGGTATATTTGTAGCAATAGCCAAAAATACATCGTATGGGTCAAAATTATTGATTGGCATTAGGATATTAAGTAAAGATCATGTTCCATGAAGATATTTTGTAAATTTCCTACTGTAAATATATTAAAACTGAATTTTTGATTAGTAATATGAATTGCTAAGAACTTCATTTGGACAACTTTGCGATTTTCTCAGTATTTAGATTTTTTTGCACCCTCAGATTCCAAATTTTCAAATAGTTGTATCTCGGCCAAATATTGTCCTATCATAACAAAACATTTTGTTATGACAGCTTATTTATTCAGCTTTCAGATGATGTATAAATCTCAATTTCAAAAAATTGACCCTTATGACTGGTTTTGTGGTCCAGGGTCACAAATGATTACAAAGAAATGCAAATAGCACATTGAATCAAATGTGATAATTTGAAGCAGAGAGACTGAAATAGTATTTTCCTGTTAAAAAACAACACATTTTTACAGTGTAGCTCAACTGTGTTTGATGTTCACATGTAATGTACCTCTGTGAATGATCGCCAAAAGCTTTCTGAGAAGTACAAAGGCAGAATTCCCAGATCATCAAGTGTTTTCTGATTCCACTTGCTTGTTGGTCTAAATAGTAGAGACATGATCTTCCATTACCACACAACCATAACCAGTGCACTTTTTAACTAATGCACAGAATCAGGACTGAAAATACGATTCTCTGGAATAATCATAAGTTGACTCAAATGTTTTTTTAAATCAAGAAATCAACTTGCCCATATTTTGACGTTCCCTTCACAAGAAGATCTTGCATGGCTGATATTTGTGAATCTGAGAGATCTTTGCAGTTCTTCAAGTTCTCAAGGATTTCTGGGTCTGAGTTTCTGATGACATCACTGCTCACAGCACATGCCAAGTTGCCCAGCACTGTCAGATCCTGTTTATTGATGCTTGTTCTATTAATGCCCTGAATTGAAAAAGAAAAAAATGTACAGTTTTAATAAAATACTATAATATCTAAAGGCTGTGACACCAAGCTGACGATCGGCTATCAGCCAATGCCTGCTGTCGTTGAACACCTATCAGCCCAGTTCTTGCAGTGCTCTGCACTGCTGGCAGTAGTTGGACCACTAGTCGGCTTTTTTTGGCCGAGTGACCATGCTGAATTGGCGGCGGAGCCCGTCGATGAGAGAGATCGCTCTGATTGACTGTTTAGCTCAGCGAACCAGTGCATGAGAAGAAAAACAGAAGTGACGAAACCAAGCAATCAACAAAGTCATGAGACTTTGTGTATGGATCCTCTCACGCAGACTCAGAACATAAGTGCTAGTTGGTGGTTTACTCTAGTCTTTGCGGTATGTCCAAATACAACATTGTGGCCTTTTGTCACCAGCAGTTCTTTGATATCAGTTTGGTGTGTCTGGGCCTTAAATGATTTATATTGGGTGATACTTACCAAGCAATCTATAGCATCATTCAACAAAATGTCCCTTCTTCCGCTCAGTGTGCTTGAAAAGACTGAGAGATCTGCTGCTCCGACTTGAGTAAAATATGCCTTGCAGAGGGTTTTGTTGATTGTTTCATAACTGAAGAGGACAAAGTATTTTACAACTTTTGCAAACAATACACTTTTTTAAAGGAATAGATCAAATTTCTAAGTATGGTTGTAAAAAAATGACAGTAAGCTCTTACTTGAAGTACAGCAACATATCTGAATGATAGTTTTCAAAATCGAAAGTTGATTCCTTTCTAATAAAGTTGTACATGCAAGTCAGCTAGGAAACAATTAGAAACAAAGCATATTCATTGTTCATGTTCTGACTTTAAGCTCAACTGATCACATTTTTGAATACCGTTTTTGTCAGCGCTCACCTGAGTCTCGCTCAGTACCACCTTAGGTCTGCTTAGTCTCGGTCGGCAGGCTTTGATCAGGCCTTTGATTTTGGTTTGGGTGATTGTCTGCACTCGTGAGCAAGTAAATCCTTGCAAAACGTCCACTGACAGGCTGCAGAAAAAAAACAAAATCCCAAATTTAAAATTGTTTCTTTCGATGCATATTCATAAGGTATTTTTAGACATAACAGTTAAAAAAGCCAAAATACTTACTCATCAGGTTGATCAAAAGCATCTGCCACAGAATCGAAGAAAAGAACCGCCTATAAATCATTTTAAATAAAAAAAATGCTATTAGCAAAAAAAATCATCTACATTGAAAAACTATACTATCAAAAATAAAGGTTCTTTATTGACCGATGGTTCCATGAGAAATTTTTAACATCCATGGAATGTTTGCATTGCACAAAAGGTTCTTTATAGTGGAAAAAGGTTGTTAAGGTTATTAAAATGTTCGTTTAAGAACTGTTCAATGAAAGGTTAATTGGAGAACCAAAAACACCGAAAACCCCTTTTGGAGCCTTTATTTTGTTTTAGATTTGTAGTTTGCTATAGTACCTGTTCAGGTTTCCACTTTTTATTGTTAAACTCTTTCAGAACTTCTTCTGTAGTGGTGGTAATCTCCAGGAACTTTCTTGGAATCTGAACGGCCAAGTCACTGGGAATGTTTGTCATTAAGACAGATGCTGCTGATCCCTCTTTGATTATCTAGAGATAAAAAAAGACATTTAAATGCCCAACATATATCATTTGCACTTGAAATATCTCTTAATATGCATAAATGTTGTTCACCTACCTGGCTCACAAAGGTCTTTTGAACAATCTCTGGGGCAGCCAGTATGTTTTTTACAAATTCTGTGTTTCTAGATATTTCAAGAATTTTTGCCGGATCAATGATTGTCAGAACTGTTGAAGGAATCCCTCCAATCAGGGATCCAAGACTCAGCAAATTGCTGCCAGTGTTGAACTGTCAGAAAGTCAACAAAGTCATTCCTTTTGTGGGATTTTAAGGTCTACTGAAGATGTTATTTTGATAAAGAACATACTTAAATGTATCTTAAAAATATCAAGAATTTTCATATGGTAATTTCAACAAGTTTTAAGGGAAATGTCTTCCATTGGTGATTTATATTTTACCTTGAAACCTCCACTGAGAAGCACTTCTACGATCGCCTTGGCTTGTCCGAGGGACCATCCAGACGTACTGCCCAGCACTGAGAGACTACTGATGAGAACCGACGGAAGTGCTAAGTTTATTTGTGTAATTGTAAGGCCAACAATTTGGCTTCCCAAATTGGTAATAGTACTAGCATCTATGGTCTTGATGTTTCCCGTAAGGGCAGTAGATATCTGAAGACGAGTATAAGGAATATCAGTCAGTAACATCACGCTTACACAAAGAAATAACTTGACTGTAGGCTTTAATGGAATACTTACCGCAGGATCCACATTGGAGCAAGATGTCTTGAAGTTCCCAAGAATAACATTAGTTTGACTTTCATTTAGTTTAGTGAATGTCAATACTGGGGCATCGCACTGCAAAACCGAAGGCAAGCTAGTGGGGCACAGAGAACATGGTAAACAAGCTGAACTCAGAAAACGCTCTGAGATTTTGATCTGGTTTCTGTTCAAACTTACTCAACAAGATTAAAGTTGGGGTTTTGTAGAAAGACGAGTTCAGTGTAGCGGCTGATGACTTTCTTCGGAAGTGCCTTTTGATTGAACAGCTTTATGTTATCAGGGTTCACAGCGAAGAGTTTCATCTGCAAAAACAAAATCAGACAGGAATTAACAATATGCATGAACTTGCTTTCACCAATATAATGTAAGTACTGACGGTCTATATGAACAAGTGGATCCAGTTCATACCGTTTTCTCAGGGCCGAAAGAGTAGAGATCGTCCAGAGTCAATAAAGTTATAAATACACCAATGTTGTTGACAAACCACGCAGTTGAATTCAATCTTGCGTCAGAGGGGTTGTAGCATTTTGCTTCAGTGTCTAAAATTGAAAAAAATCATAATACGTTTTTTTTTAAAGTATTTAATACATACACTGCTGAATAAGAGTATTAATTTCTTAAAAACAAATTGTACCACAAACCTTTAAACAGTAGTGTGTGTGTATATATATATATATATATATATATATATAGACATACAGTATATATACCAGAGTAATATGTATGTATCAGAACAGTGAACAGAACTACAACAGAACTAGATGTTGCACTGGAATATTGTACATATTATTAAGTCATTTATTGCATTCTTAAGCAAAGAACAAGTATCCTCATGAAGAAAAAGAAGACTAATTCACCTGCTGTCAGATATGTCTTGATGGTGGCGTACACATCCTTAGTGGTAACCTGAGAACCATTAAAGGTGAAATTGCTACCTAAAACACCGACCCTAGAAGAAAAGAGAAAGCATTTGAAAAGTTACAGAAGACTTTGCATTCATCCCTCTGAGCCAACAAATTTCAGCACAGCCATTTACACTCACATTTTCTTGTATGATTGGCAAGATGCGCTCAGTGTGTCTTTTGATCCTATTAGATCTTTGTTCAGGAACTTCAAGTAGGGCTTCAGTCTACGGTTAAACCACAGATCAACCTCTGTCTCATTGTCACTTGTCAACGCCAGAGGCCAGACACAGGGAAGGATGGTGCTTTTAACATTATCTGGAACCTCTTCCTGTAAAAAAAAAAAACACATTTAAAAATGAATTTAAATACTATTCTATTTAAGTTATTCTACATAAATGTGCTTTGAACATTTTATTATTTATTTTAAAACTCACGGTCTCCAAGAACTCAGGGGTTTTGGTAAAGTTGTTAAAGATCACACAGATTTGTGAATCGTTGTTCACCACTTCCGGCTGTCTCAAGTAGCTTCCCAGCTCAGAAGGAGCTATAGAGTTCACAAGCTGAAATACATGAGTCAAACATCAATTTTTATCTACACTGAGCATTGAGCATCAGAACTGTAGAGCTGATATGTAGCGTACCTCAGATTTCCGTGTTGGTGGTATCAGAGAGAGGAAGGTGGTCAGATTTGGAAGCGGCCCAAAGCCGTACAGGCTTTCGTTTAAGAACTTGATAAAGCTGTTGTTTCTGTAGCACCTCAGAGGCTGTGGCCCTACAAAAACAAAAAAGATCTTTCTATAGCATATGTTGTGTCTTAGTTGATGTTATGTGAATTAAAAAAAGATATTTATAAAATTATTTATTCTATTTATTTCTTTTTATGATCTGACTGTTTTATTATACAGCCACATAGGGGCTGTGGATTTTTTTATGACTTTTATGTGATGTTTATGTCAGTAACATGAAGAATTACCTATGAAGGATTGAAGAATGCTATTGTAGATTGCATTTTTGGTGTTTATGGGTAATGAAGGTCGAGCAGCATCTAAGAGTCCCAGTCTGTAAATTGAAATTAAACAGTGTATAATGTCTACACTCAAATAAATTAGCATAATACACTGCAAATGTAAATTTACTGCCTTTAAAGTCCATTGTTCTTACGCGGTTTGAGTGATACCGCAGTCCCTTGTGTTGAGGATGGTGAAATATGGAGACACAAGGCTTTCTGAAAGGTTGGCTAACAGAGGATTTAGTCTCTTCTGGATCCAGACTACAACTTCCTGATTAGTGATGCTTAGATTAGACAGGCTGGCTCTGTCAAATATCTGTTTAATCAGTGCTGCTTTTACATCTTGTGTGAGCGGGATGTCCTGGACAGGAGAAAATGATATCATTGGAGTATTAGCAATGTTTTGGACCTTTTAGATAAAGTTATTTAGCATGGATGTTCTATGCGCACCTGCACTTTCGGGGAAAAGAGGTTAAAGAAAGCAGGAAGCTGGCAGTCCTTAACATTCTGCATGACATTGATGACGCTTCGAGAATCAGTTAGTACACGAGGAGTGACAGAAAACTCAAATAGTTGTCTCATACCCAACTGAGGGAGAACATCCACCTAAATCGACAAACAAAATGACTGTCACAATGTTTTTCACCATGAGGAATTCTGCATAAATTGCATAATTTAGCACTCACCGCACTGAAGTTTCTGTTCAGTGCCTCAAGGTCCTTTAGGGGAGCTGACTGAACGAATGGCCCAAAGTTTCTGTTGACCCACTGCACACTGTTGACTGTGTCTTTAAGGCACCTGGGATCTGGAAGAGCAACAAGAACATTTACATTGCGATTTATGATGTTAGATCAATGTGAACCTTTCAGGTGGTTTTCCTCATCCATAATAGGAGATAAAGTAAGTAGTATTTGGTACTTGATCTTTAAATAGGGAAAGACACAATACTTGAGCAGATGACTTCATACTGTAAGCATTTTCATACTTTTAAGTTGAATTTAAAGCAGTAAAGAGAATAAAAAATATTTTAAACCAACCATCAATGTCATTGCGAGAGAGGAAGGCTTTCATGAAGTTTGTGTAGATCAGATCCTGTCTTTGAGTGGGTTGCAGAGGATTGCAAATGTCTTGTCCATCTCGTAGAGGTTCATTCACAAAAATCGTAGTGCTGAAAGATGACAAACACCGTATTTCCTTTTTGATTTTAGTGCCTGCAAAATTACATTGTCACTTCATATCATGTAAGTAAGACCAACTTACATAGTGCGGTAAGTTTCACAGGTAAGGTTTTTGGTGCTGAGGCAGGACAGGAGTCTTTGAGATACTGATGGTAAGAAGGGTTTTAGTCGCTCCTGGAACCATGACTGAATGAAGACAGGATCTTTCAGTCTCTGGGGACTAAAGCGACTGATCCGGATGTCATCAATCACATCCAGCACATCGGACAAAGACACATTGCTGGCACTGGGAGTCTGGGATTAAACACATTTTACAGTATATAGCACATTAAAAATTTATAAAATAAAATAAAACAAGCTTCATACCTTGTTGGAAAATTTCAGCAGTGCATCATCAAGATTTGTGCTGATTTTGGTGAAGAAAAGCTTCCAAGTGTCTTTTGTCACATTACTGGACAGTTTGCAAACCAACAGGTCAGCCACTTGTTGAGAGTTTAACTGCGACAGCTGATGATACAAAAGAGCTTTTATGAAAACTGAATCAATGACACATGAGAAGAAATAATAATGAGGCATTGACTCAAGAGCAAAGTGTTCTTCTTCTGTGTAACATTACCACTGGTAGACAGGCGAACTGCAACACAGTGAAGTTACAAAGTCCAGTTGCATTTGGAGCCGCTCTGTTCAAGAATTGATCCAAAGCAGAGCTGCAAACCAGAAGAACATGAAGCGTTTATTACAGACCATCGTGAGCTCAGTGTTTAACTCATTTGAGTGCAGACAGAACAGCTCACCTGTTGACACTTGCACAGAGAGCAGACTCTGAAAAAGACAAAACAAAGACTTTGAGTTCTAGCAGCATCACTGACATCTCAAATCAAGTCAGACACGATCAGTCACTTACCATTTACAGGAGTTGTTGTGCACTGCAGGAGTGAGAACACATGTTTTATTACAATTGTTTTTTTGTAGACAGTGAAATACAGAGAATCAGACATATAATCTATTGAACATTAACTTAATCCTTTTATTCATCATTACTTACATTGCTCGCTCTCTCGATGCACTCTAGAGGGAAATGAAATACAATTCACACTTTAATTCCGGGAGGATTTTGCATTGAATTATTTTGATGTGATCATGTGATCAAGAGCAAAGTGTTATTGCTCAGTTCTGTCTCACCATCAGGAGGAATCATCATCACTGAGTCTCTGATCGTCAGCAGGGCTTCAGACTGGTTAGGAGCGACTGATGATAATGTCTGATCCATCCTGTCAAAGCTGATTCAGAGAAAAAAACACAACCGATGTGATCTTATTCTACAATAACACATCCAGATCACTATTTCTTTTGCTTATTAAAAAGTGACTTACATGACTTTGTAGTTTTCACAAGTGAAGTTTGCCTGCAGGACAAAAGAGAGACCATGAAATTGTTAATTTTATTGTCAACAACAATAATTGTATAATTCTATTTCAAATATTTTAAACAATATTCTTTTAAAAAACACAACAATAATAATAATAATGTTGTTGTTGCTAAATGTATTTCTACACAGGTTATGTGTAATGTTGTATTAAACACCTTTCTGGCCTGTGTCTGAAGAGAGGGGAGGAAGTTGTTTAGTTTGTCTCTGTTGGAGGCTTGAAGAAGGAAGTCAAAGACTCTTGTGAGGATGTTTCTTCTGTCTTCTGGTCTAGTGGGAGGATTGAACACCAGTTCACCCAGTTGCCCCAGTGTGAGAACAGGAAGAGCATCCACCTGCAAATGACATGAGACTTCATTGACCTGCATTCACAAGGCTTTTGCATATGTGTCTTCAGTCAGTCTTTAATATTCAGTGACAGTAACCATTTCTGACTTACAGCTGAAAAATTGCGGCTGAAACTGGAAAAATCTTGAAGCCGAGCCAACGGAGAGAAACTGCCAAAGTTTTGCAGGATGAAGTCCACACTGTTGTTAAATGGCAATGTGCAGTCGACACCTGAATTAAAATTATGAAACACTTTATTCATTACTGATTATCAGTGGAGGCCATTTGAACAGAATCCTGTAAAGTATTATATGTCAAATAAAGTTCAAGAAACATAGATTAAGCATTTAAACGGCATAAACTAATTTTATACGTCAATAAATTATACATTTTGCATAAGTTCAACTACCTGTGTTTTGACGTCGTGACAGGAATGGACGAATGAAGTCATTGAGGACAGACATCTGTGTTGCACTATCCATCAGTCCAGAATGATTATTTAGCTCCACATAACTGTAGCAATAAAACAGTTAGAGATGTAAGAGGATAATGATTGCAAAAGTATTTGCATGACTGCCTTGATTGTAATAGGTCAATTTAAAGCAACTGTATGCAATTTTTTTACCCTGAAATACAAGTTTCAAAATCATTCTGATGATACACTGACTTCTAATAGTGCACGTAGGCTATACAGCGATACTGTAATTATGAGTGCTATATTTGCGACAGTGAATTCCACTCACTTGATTGTAGAGGGCTCCAAAGTTGCAAAATATACAAAACTACAAACAGTTACTTTAAAGGAATAGTTCACCCAAAATTTAAAATTTGCTGACAGTTCACTCACCCATCCAAGATGTAGATGAGTTTCTTTCTTTAACAGAACAGATTTGGAGAATTTCAGCATTACATCATTTGTTTACCAATGAATCCTCTGCTGTGAATGGGTTAATCGGAGAAAGCAATAGGCCTATTATGGATACAGGACTCATAATTTAGCCGGAAGCGACGTTTTTAAGTTAAACATGTCTCAATGATGGATTTGTTTATTACAAACACGCAACTTTTTTGCTTCACAAGATGTTAATTGATGGACTGGAGTCGTGTGGATTACTTGTTTTTATCAGCTGTTTGGACTCTCATTCTGACGGCACCCATTCACTGCAGAGGATCTACTGGTGAACAAGTGATGCAATGCTCCAAATCTGTTCTGTGGATGAAACATACTCACCTACATTTTGGATGGTTGGAGGGTGAGTAGATTTCAGCAAATTTTCATTTTTGGGTGAACTATTCCTTTTATAATTAATAATTATAATTTCTATTGTCATTATTATTATTATTATTATTATTGCTATAATCTTTTTATTTGTTCGTTCATTATAATTTTTTTGTTAATTTTCATTTATTCTTTTAGCCACACACAACCAGGAAGTAAAGGATTGGATTGTTAACTTATTAGGTGCAAACCAATGGGTTTGTGATAATCAGATAATGAACAGCTATCAGATATCAGCTAAAGGAACGTGATTAACAACATACAGTGCCCTGTAGGCCTGGCAGCTGAAGCTTCGTGTGTTGAAGCAAGACAGGAATTCACGTGGAATTTGAGGTAGCAGGGGCTTCATCTTAATTTGGAACCAGAATCTCATGAACTCCACATCATCAAGATTTCCAGATGTGAAGCTTTCTGCTGGCAGTTCTGCAAACAAGGCTGTGATGTTGCTTTGAGATGAGTTTGTCACCTGAAATCAAAGAAAGAAAGAAAAAGCCTTGTCAAAAAGGGCAGTCCTTTAAATGTAGCACAAAAATAGGTTTTTCTTTTTTATTATTACCACTCTGGACTTCAGTGTCTGCAGTGTTCTGGAGAGTTCAGTAATCAGAAGCTTTAGGTTTTCCTCAGTGAAGCTCAGATTTGATTGAGCGACACAATTAATCGCTTTTCCCAGATTCTCTTCTATCTGTGATGTCTGCACCAGAAGACATTACCATTAGTTTTATATTAAGACTGCAGGCAACAACTATCTAGGCTGTAAATCAGTTCAAGACAATTACATCTTGTACTAGACGTTCCAGTTTTCGCACATGAGAACAAAACCACATTGTACAGTAGTTTTATTTTTCACATTCTTTAGATGTGTGACATGCTAGACGTTTTGTTGGACTTGATCAGGGTGTGGTTCATTGTGTCTGAGATTGAACGATGGTGGTTTGTGAAAGACAGACTCACATGACAGGAACTGTTATTGCTGGTGAATTTACAATTATCGACAGGTTCTGTGATTTGAGGTTCTGCAGCACTGAACAAAGTATAAAGAGCACAGCATTAGTTAAAACAAATCAGATATGCTGTTAGGTACATATGTTTATAATTGCAGTTCATACGTGCCAGTTATCTCAATGGTAAGCCTATACAAACATTGCCTTAATCAGCAATTTTGTCTTGTTTATTAGTAAATGTTTGTCTTGTTTTTTCAAATATGTAATAATCCTCAAAATAAAATAAATTTACTTTAGAAAAAAATTGTAAGTAGAGTTAAATTGATTTTTCTCAACAAATAAATAGGAGAATGATTTTCTTTTCTGTAGTTTTTTCTTTCTTGTTTTAAGCATTAAGGTAACGCAATTTAGTGGGGTTTATGATTAAAACAAACAAACCAGAAATTGGTACAGAAAAATCAACTTAAAGCTACTTTTTATTGATAAAAAAATATTAATGAGAGAGTGTAAAAAAAAAATCTTCTAAAAGTTGGTCACAACGAATGAGAAAAAATATCCAACGTCTGGGAAATCACCGGTTGTAATAAAAAGCAAAAAAACATATCTACAGTGCCTCAAACCACCAAAACAATGCTCTTCCGCAAGACACATGCAGTTTTATTTTTTTTAACTGCTAAAGGGCCAAAATTAGCTTTAATTCCAGATTATCTGAAAACATTTGTCTTTATATCTTGCAAAATTTTGCTTCTCAACTAATTTGTCTTTAAGATGCTTAGCTATTTTTTTTATGTGCAGCCTTTCAAAGAGATAAAAAAAAAAAAAAACGAACTGTAAAACTCTCTACAATATTACATTTTTTTTGTACCTCTTGTTTGTTCTTAGAGCTCTAATTTGGTTTAGAATGCAGGTAGAAACTCTACTCACAAAACAAAGTTGAATATTGCTGTGATGTTGTCTGGTAAAGTCTGGTTAGTTTGCAGAGATTTCCTCATCACAGGAAGAACCACCAACTGGAACCAATTACTGAAGTTGCTGATGCTGAAAGTATTTATTGAGATTTGGTTGTCAAAGTTTATGGTCCAGTTCACCAGAAGCTGTATCGTTTCGTTTCTGATACTGCTGACATTTGTCTGAAAAAGAAGAAATAGGTTTATATATTTGTGCTCTCAATTAAAAAGGTTAATTAATGGTGTCTTAAAAATGTGATGCTCATGGCACAAGATGCTGAAAAACAAAGAGAGGCAACAGTATATTGACTTCTAAAGCTATATTTTGTCATGTCTATTTAATGTTTTCCTGTGCCACAATAATGTCATGTCTTTGAGTTATTAATTTGCAAGCAAATATTGATATATACAAATAATTTGATTAATTATTTGGCATTTTAAGTTATTAATTTGTAAAAAATAAACAAACAAACAAAACTAAGTAATTAACATTACTAAATAGGCATATTATAAATTGATTTTTTGTACACAGAAAAAAACATACCGTCTGAGCAATGTTCACACATGATCTGATGAATCTTCCCAATGGTCTCAAAGAAACCAGGAAATCATTGAGATTCTGCACAGAAATGTGAAAAGAATTAGGTCTTTTCATCTTCCTCATTCATGCTTCATCACTGGCCTGATTTATAAGCACCAGTCCAGCTATCATCATCATCCTCATCAAGTGCACAAAACTCATATCTAACCTTATTAAGTCCATTTGAACTGACACTGGTCACGTTAAGTGTAATGTTAGTAAGCGGCTGCAGGAGATTCTGGAAGATCTTAGTGATGGCGTCGATGTTTAGCTTAGCAGATGCTTCTAGCTGAAAGATCAGCTCAGCTTTCTGCTCTGGGGTGAGCTTATCTAGGACAAGCAGCTGCGAAGAAGCACAAAGATTCAAATGAATCATCTCAACAATAATGCTATGATTTGATTTACACCATAAAACATTCAACTGCCCAGTTTAATTCACTCACCCCATCAAACTTTGGGTTCAGAGCTATGAAATCTCCCAGACTTGCGCTAGCAGAGAACGCTTGGAAGTTCAGCAGAAGCCATTCCTCAGTGCTGCTTGTACTGTTCACGCAGCCAGCTTTAAAACAAGAAACTCAACATTAGCAACTCAAGAAGCAAACTCATAGGCAGAGCCTTGTCTTTTAACTATTGTCAACATCTAAAATATTAAACAGTTACCGTCAGTTGTATTTCTTGCCAGAAAAGGTTTGACGAAGTTCTGATACACCATCCTTTGTCTTTCAGGACCAATCTGCAAGCTTAGATCCTTCACTCTGTAAAAAAACACGAGAATTAAGTTGATTTTCTTTGACAACAAATAACTACAGAGAATAACAGCATGATTTATGAGTGAAAATACACACAGTGCTTGGAAGCTCTGGCAGGTGAGTTTGCTTTGGCTCAGACAGGAGAGCGTGTCTCTGGACAGTGATGACAGGTATGGATTGAGCTTCACTTGGAACCAGAGCCTCGCAAAATTCACGTCACTCAGTGAACCCACTATTAAGCCATTCGCCCTGACTTGATTGATGTACTTCACAACATCACTAACGTCAAGTCTAGATCTCTGTTTGGAGGATTAAAAAGGCACTGAAAAGGTGATTTCCTTTTAAAAATGAGTTGTTGTAATCGGTTTGAAATATGTCGATATTCAGATTTACTGTACCAGCAATGTATACAAATCAAAGGCAGCATCAGTAAATGCTTTGAGGTTTTTGAGATTTCCCTGTGATAAATCTGAAACTTGTATCCCGGAGCAGATGAGAGTTTTATTGAGCGTTGACTCTGAGAACTGAAATAGGAATGGGGAAAAACAAACAAAGAATGATATTATCAATGTTCCTCAAATAAAAGTGAAAAATAATATTGCCCACATCATATTACACCAAATAATAAATACTTACTGGAGTGCATGTCGAACCATTATTGGAAACTGTGCCTGTAAAAAAAAAGAAAATAAAAGAACTATAAGAAAAATATGAAAGAAATTACATATATGAGCAATTAGACTGAAATATTAAGTTTTGTGACAAAAGTATTCAGAAACGCACCATTTTGAAAGCCCACCTGACACTTTGAAGAAACAGAAAACAAATCAATCAAATCCATAAAACATTTAATTGTTAATAGTAAATGATTCAACATCCATCATCACAATCAAGCAAGTTTTATTTCTGTCGACCCGTGAAAACTAGTTAAAATAAAAACATTCTTTATTTTGATTTTGAAGCAAATCTAGGAAAATGATTACATTTGAAAGGACTGAATACATTTAACAAGCAGCATCAGCAAAATAACGTTGTGCAGAAAGTGTTAAATACCTGGCCGTTTATCAGTGTGATGAATCCTATAAAAGAGAATAAGTGTATCTCATGAAAAGTATCTCATTTAAAAATCTCTCTCTCTCTCTCTCTCTCTCTCTCTATACATATATATACATTCTCAAACTGGGTAATTAATTAGAATAGTAACAAAAACAGCTTTACTCACCTAAAGCAAATAGCACAGAAAGCTGAAAGTGTGCCATTTTCACACGGACACCCCTGATCCTAACAAGACACAATTACACAGCATAATTATAATAAAAAAAATTATATTATAAAAAAATGCATGAAAAATGATGCATTATTTAAAATATGATTTATTAATTAAAATAATTATCTAACTATTCTCATTAGAACTATTCTAGTTATAATAAATATTATTCTAGTTATAATATTTTTATTTGAGTCCTTTCAAGCATGAAAGGCGTGCAAGGACAGTGCAAGCACTTACCTGTAGCAGGAGTATCAGTGCGTGTCAGTCGGTCAGCTCAGCAGGTGCGCTATTAACTGAGGTATCAAAGGGGTGTGGGCCAACTAAATGTTTAACTTTGCAAACGTCAGTAAATCCAAAACAAGACCAACAACTCCTTCTGGAAAGGGGCAAAACAAGTGGCTGGGAATGTGCTATAAGAAGCACATGTAAAGTACTTGAATTTCAACCAAAGTGTGTTATCTGATACATTAGCATTTAAAGTTAATTCATTCAGCTGTACAGTTTATTATTATCACTTTGGATAAAAGTGTCTGCTAAACAGTGTTGGGCTCATTACTCCAAAAACTTAATTTATTACTTGTTACTAGTTACTCCTTTCAAAAGTAACAGTAATTAGTTACACTACTAGTTACATTACTTTTTCTTCACGCCCCACAGAAGTTGTAATTGTGTATCTTCCCCATAAAATTCTTTGGTACGAACAATATATTTCTATACCTCATCATTTGACCAAAACTTAACTAAAATCTACATTGGATCACACTGTAAAAAAAAATCTGTAAAATTTATGGTAAAAAAACGTCAGCTGTGGTTGCCAGAATT
>NW_015555781.1:1398969-1402942 GCF_001515605.1 Sinocyclocheilus anshuiensis | reverse complement strand
TTTTTCACTTCCAAAAACCATATACTACCGTAAAATTTATGTCCAATACATGTAATGTCCAATACAGTTTTTCACCTTATATAGTAGGGGAATTTACCGTTAACCATTTAACAGGTTTTTACTGTAGCATTTTTACAGTCTTTTACCGTTAAATTCATGGTCATTTTTTAGTTATTACAAACACTCAAAGGTGAAGTGTTGTATTAATTGTCATGTGTAGCTTGAAGCTAATTGTAGCTATAATTTCTCTGTTAGCCATAAATGATTTGTATTTTATCAAAAGAAATCACATAAGTTCATAAGATTTTTAATTATAGTAATATAATTTATAACGGGATCAGAGGGATGTGGGTGGGCAAGCCATGTAATGCCAGAGTAAAGTAATGCCACAACTTACACATCTCTGTCAGATCAGCTTTTCTCCTGACAAAATCAATAATGGCAATATTTCCATCCCCTGAATGTAAGCTTTTCCATATTCCAAGCTTTCCTGATGCACTGGTGACTTCATGTGCCTGTGCGAGTCGTGAAAATTATGAAAATAAATCTAGGAATTATTGGATTGTTGGATTTCAAATCAGTAGGGGTTGAGGCATCAAAAGTAACGAGCTGTTTTATGGATGGTAACTGTAATATTATTACTGAAATCTTATTAGTAATTATTTACACTACTAGTTACTGCAAAAAGTAATATTATTACTGTAACTAGTTCTAGTAACTAGTTACTGCCCAACACTGCTGCTAAATGACTAAATGTAAATGTATTATTATTAATAACCAATATATTTTAAGTGAATTCCAAATATTCTAAGAGTCTGGTTTGGCTGTTGCGAGTTGCATTGTAAACGTTTCACTGGTAGACCCTTCTATTTAAAACATTAATTAATCTATTTAAAACCTTTATACTTAAAGGGATAGATCACCCAAAAATGAAAATTCTGTCATCATTTACACACCCTCGTGTAGTTCCAAACTTGTATGAGTTTCTTTCTTCTGCTGAACACAAAAGAAGATATTTTGAACAATGTTGGTAAACAAACAATTGCTGGTAGCCATTGACTTCCATAGTATGGAAAAAAATATATACTATGGAAGTCAATGGGGACCAGAAACTGTTTGCTTACCAACGTTCTTCAAAGTATTTTGTGTTCAGCAGAAGAAAGAAATGCATACAGGTTTGGAACGACATGAGGGTGAGTAAATGATGAATTTTCATTTTTGGGTGAACTATCCCTTTAATATGTGATGTCTTTTGAGGTTGAACAGGTCAATCCCACACATTTACGCTATCTAATAAAACAACTAAACACTGTTTAGTCGCATCAATAACTAGTTTATAAACTGTGCATAATTACATTAAGTGCTCTAATGTATGTTTTGTCAGCAGCTTAACTGAGCCTTGACCTCACACAATGGCATCTGGATGTTGTTCAAAGTGAATAAGGCAGGCACCACTTACGGTACAACAACCATTGATTAAACAGGCTTAACCTGTTTAGATTGTCTAACCTGCTTTCAGACGCAATCCACTTAAACTTATACAATACTATTACTATTACTATTACTATTACTACTACACACACATAACAACAGCAGTGCAATAAGGTGGAAACTGAAAACTACTGTAAAAAAATATCAGTGAAACTATTAGACAATATATCAGAAACTGTGTATTGGATCCATCTGTGATGGAATCTGTTAAGAAGAGAAAATGAATCCTCAAATACTAATCTGTTCATAAGCAGACTTTCTGGATTTTTTTCAACCAATACATGTGCACTTGTGCAGAAAGACTCTTTGTCTGACAGTGACAGTCAAAATCAGAGATAGCGTAACGTCAAACCACACAGTCATCTTACAAATCTATGGAATCTCTGCTGCATTGTGTGCAAGTGGCCCAGAACAAACAAAAGGACACTTCAGGACACTAAGACACACATCTAAAACATCTAAAACTGAACATTAACTTAGGATAATAAGAAACTATATGAGTACTTTTAATTTACAGACCCGCTTTTCAGTTAAACTATGGCAACCAATGCATTGTGTATGATAACCATCACATGGAGAATTCACTTTTTACATGCTAATGTATTTCCCTGTACCCGTTTATGACATTAATATAGTGAGTCACACAAATATCAGTAAATATCATTAAAATTATGTGAATTTCTCTGGATCTGTGACAACCACAAGTTCACTGTCATCTGACAAGCGCAAGTTTGCATGAATCATGACTTTAGGTGATTGATATCTGTTCAGTTTTTGTGGTTGACTTTAATAAGAAGAAACTACCCCCTACCGGCCTCTATGCAAAAATATTCTATGGAAATTCTGCATTCCATATTCTTTGGGAGGGAAAAAGCTATTTCTTAATGTCAACAACTTTTAGTGTCACATCTTAACAGTATATTTTAAAAAGATAATATAATATTATATATATATACTTTCATGCACACTTTCATGACTGTTTCATAATACACTTAAAGGCACAATATGTAAGATTTTTTTTATTAAAATAAAGTCAGCAAAATATATAACACTGTTCTAGTGGTTTTTGGATATTTTAATAAAACAATCTTACATATTGTGCCTTTAAAATAAAGGGTTACCTAAAGTGATTTGCAGCACATTTTGTTGCACTTCAGCCTGAAATGAAGACGGACACAGTTTTTGTTTTATCCAGCTGTATTTACTCAGTGCAACTTAAGATATAACAACATGTCAGAAAAATAAATAAATAAATAAAACAAATAAAATATGCTGCTGACATAAGCATGTTTGGATATGCGAGACCAGATTTCATTTGCTTTCCTTCATATCTTTTTTTGTATTGAATTGTTTGCATCCATTGCAATTTTTTTTTCTTTTATTCAAATGGCCAGTGATAAACAAAAATGTGGGTATTTTTTTGTTTTATTCAATCAGATAATTCTATTCATGCTCCCTTTACAAGTAATGAATGGGTTATTATGGCAACCAGGATTTGTTTTGACCAAAAATATAGTAAAAACAGTAATACGGTGAAACATCAAAACTCTTTTCTGTTTGAATATATTTTAAAATGTAATTTAGTCCTGTGATGCAAAGCTGATTTTTCAGCATCATTACTCCAGTGTCACATGATCCTTCAGAAATCATTCTAATATGCTGATTTGCTGCTCAATAAACATTTATTATTATTATTATTATCAATGTTGAAAATGTCACGTTTATGGTCTGTTTTTGTTTTGTTTTCCCTCTGTTTCTGCCACCTGTTGCTGTATGCCCTTATTTGGTTTCCTTCTAGTTCCTGTTCTAGTTTATTTGTCTCTGCTGTGTTCTATTAATTATCCTTGATTACTCCTCCTGTTTCTGTTCTCCCTGATTGCGTTTCATGTGTTTATAAGCCCTGTGTTTCTAAGTTTGCCTTGTCCGGAGTTGAACGTCGATGTGTTTTCTATGTGGCTCTGCCTGCCTTGAGTTTCCCCGTGTTGGCTTAATAAAGACCGTTTACTTTGAGTTCAGCCCACGTCTCCTTGTTCTTCGTTTCGCCATAGAAGGCCACCGTGACCGAAAACAGTTATACTTAATATTTTTGTGGAAACTGTGATACTTTTTTTTTTTTCCAGGATTCTTTGGTAAATAAACAGTTCAGAAGGAACAGCATTTATTTGAAATAAATGCTGTCACTTTTGATCAATTTAATGCATCCTTTAAAAGCATAAAAAAAAATCTTACTGTCCACAAACTGTACAGAACTACCACATTTTGCTATGTTTGATTGCATCATATAATAATTGCTGTTAATAGTGTTCATCGTCTGTTTTATTACGTCTTAAATTGATTTTTCCGTACATTTCTGCCATATGTACATTAACTGACAGTCACCACTGATAAGCTACCACTAAATTTTGTTGAAACTTAATTTGCTGTAAAGTTGCTTTGCAGCGATTTGTATCGTGAAAAGCGCTATACAAATAAACTTGAATTG
>NW_015555781.1:1398004-1398890 GCF_001515605.1 Sinocyclocheilus anshuiensis | reverse complement strand
TTGGGGACACTTCATTTCCAGCGATATCGTTGACTTGATTGCACAGAGACTATTTAAACTGAACTGAGCTGGATGATGACATCACTGAATTCAATGATGAACTGTCTTTAACTGAAAAATTAGTGTTTACTATTGTCATTTTGCATTATTGACACACCGTTTTCCTAATTAATGCTGTTCAGTTGCTTTGACACAATCTGTATTGTTAAAAGTGCTATATAAATAAAGGTGACTTGACTTGAAAGGTGACAAACTTTTGAACCGTATGCATGCATAAAACCAAAACAACCAAAACCTTGTTTATAAAGGCAACTTAACTAAAATGATCATTTGTTCTGGAATTATTAACAGTACAACATAAACACAGCAACTGAAAAAGAACAATAACCTTAACACTTTTCTGTTTTGTAAGTGGCTCTGGACAGAAGTAAAAACTAGTATTTAACTTTGTGATAAATACTCTTAAAAAGCACACTTTTAGACATGTAATGGTGTAACAGATGTCTATTAAAAGACATGGCAAACAAATCTTTGTAATCATGGCTGCACCCAGTTACTGTTACAAGATGTTTTCAGGAAGTATTTTACAATTTTTTCTTCAAAGCATTACAGACTACCCTATTTTTTTACAATCAGCTGTCCTGCTATGTGGAAAACAGGCATATCTTTTGCATGTTTAAGATATTTCAGAACTGGGGTGACGCATGGTCACAGTTCTATAGATACATTTGTTACCACACACACGGATCAAACATTCCTCACTAGGGATGTGCATCTCCATGACTGAGGCCGATACGATACGCATCTCGATGCATAGCCAACGACACGATACACTAAAGATACATATGAAGCAGCTACCGACGCAATGCGATACGATTAACCCTAT
>NW_015555781.1:1395676-1397972 GCF_001515605.1 Sinocyclocheilus anshuiensis | reverse complement strand
TACATTGTGTAAAAATGTTGAATTTGAATTTTGAATAATAGTTATTTATTCGCAACCTAAAAAGAAATGGTGTTTATACCTTGGAAAAAAAGTGTATCTTTTGGAAAAGGGTATTATGATTTGGCTAATAGAATGGATTTTAGTGAATTTCAACAACTTCCCATACTGCTCAAAAAGTACTCGTGTCACAAAAGTACACTTTTTCACTTTCACCATTTCATATTTAGTTCTCTCAATTTTAAACTTTGTATTCCAGCACTTCCCATGATAATGACTCATGCTAATTATATGAAAATTAATCACTTATTGCCACTGTAGTTTGCATTTGCAAATCACTTTGGATAGGGTCTGCTAACTAAATATGTTCAGAAAACTCCATTAATCTTTGCTCCTTTAATCTTTGTCAATTTTATAAAGTTAATTATTATTATGATTATTTGAAGATAAGCACTTAAGTTACTAAAGTAAAAAAATAATTCAGTTTTGTTGTCCCGCTGCTACATACCGGACAGCATATTTTCCATTCCTCAACTCAATGATAGTGATCAAAGCCTGTTTTTTTTCTTCTTCTTAACCTGAGCTGTACACCTGTGATGCATGACAGCAGCAGATTTTTGGAAAACAATACTACTCATAAAACCAAGTAGCAAAATGCATATTCAATGTATTGTTTAACTGCAATTGAAATAATACATCTGAGATATGTTTAAGTTGGACCTCTCAATAAATTAGTTAAAATGGGAGCTTTTAAGTTATTTGAGGATGAACAAATATAGCCACAACAGTACAGAAAGAGAGAGGGCTGTGAAGTAATGTCACATAGAGGTAAAAGTAATGTATCTTGAAATGATATTTCAAGATGGTATCAACTGAGAATAAAAGGACTATGATACACAGCCATAGAAATATGACTTCTCAAAAAATAAAATAAAATAGAGAATAAGACTGATTTGTATGTAAATAAAAATAGATAAAAATAGATTTAAAAAAATGCTTACTAAAGCCTTATTTTGCTGCATATATTTATGAACCAGCTGTGTAATGGTTTGATATTCAGAATATTTGAATCTTTCACATTTTGTAATATGCTCATATTTCCATTCAGAGGCAAAGCTCACTATCACTATTAGTTGATACTGAAACACGTTACCCATCATCAGATAATATTTTGAAGAACATGCTAATGTTCAACCACAAACAGCTTTATATTCTTTCTAAATATGAAATATAATTATCAAATATTATTTATGTAGCTTACTAGATTAAGGGGGTAACACATCTACCCAACTTTCCCATACTGCATACTACTTCAAGGAATAGTTCACCCAAAAATGAATGTACATTTTCATTTTAGGGTGAGCTACTCCTCTCATTATTGAACTAGATACTAGGCTTGGCGCGATAGACTGTGTTTCGGTTATACCGGTGTTAAGCCGCAACACCGGTTACGACATTTGTCTACCGCGGCATCGCCCCCCACCGTTGTTTTGATTTTTTTATAGTAACAAAAATAATTTAGCCTAGTTCAGTTAGAGGACAGACACTTTTAAAAACTAAACGCTCAATGCAGCGTGCCGAACCGTGCGCGAACAACAGTGCACCACGGAGCAGGAGTCAGATTTTATTTATCACGTGAGGAGAGTGAGTCGATCTGACTGATAAGAGTGAGATGAGAAAGACAAGACGATGACAGAAGATTGTTTAGAAAGGAAATGCAAAGGCACCTGTTTGACCAGATTTTGAAAAGCCTATTGACTGGAAGTTTTTTTAAACATTCGTTTCTTATTTATTTGGTTACACAGTGTTTGCTGATTACTTTATTTAAACTTTGTGTATTTTATTTTGCATCAAGGTGTATATGCCGTGCCTCCAAGCTTTCTTATTCGTTTTGCTAATAAACGTTCTATGTTTCTTA
The DNA here is from genome assembly GCF_001515605.1 of Sinocyclocheilus anshuiensis. Taxonomy (NCBI): domain Eukaryota; kingdom Metazoa; phylum Chordata; class Actinopteri; order Cypriniformes; family Cyprinidae; genus Sinocyclocheilus; species Sinocyclocheilus anshuiensis. The sequence continues at coordinate 1,396,057 of NW_015555781.1, read as the reverse complement.
TTTATTTGGTTCCACAGTGTTTTGCGGATTTTCAGTTTTATATACCTATTTAAACTTTGTGTAGCCTAAATAATTTGTTATTTTATTAGATATATATGGTGTATTTTTATTCGTTTTGTTAATAAAAGTTCTATTAGTTTGACGTTGTTGTTGCTTGAATTGAACCAATGCCTAATTGCAGCTAATTTGAAAGTGAAAGTAAAATGCGCACGGCTCTTTTTCATGCTATTTGAAAGCCAAGAAATCCGAGGAAAAGAGGGAAAACTCAAACGAACAATTGCTTGATGCCGAATTGCGGCAATTCAACTGCCGCTAAGTTGAAAGTGAAAGTTCAATGCGCATGGCACTTTTACAAGCCATTTGAAAGCGAAGAAAAGAGGG
>NW_015555781.1:1391990-1394807 GCF_001515605.1 Sinocyclocheilus anshuiensis | reverse complement strand
AACCCCCCCCCCCCCCGTGAGCTGATACATAGAGCTTGAAAATAAAAAATGTAAGTACATAGGCAAATTTATTACAGAAAGGTCACTGGAATTCTTCCTTCCTTTGGGCTTTATTGAATTAAAAATGTGTATCATTGGTTAGCACCATGTTTGAAAAAACAACATGCATGATCAGAATAGTCACTCATCAGCAACTTAACTTAGTTATACGACTGAGTATTAAGGGCACATCAACACTGTTTTCCCTAATATTACATCTGATTTGAGAGGGACTTGGGCCTAGAGATGTCGCTGCATTAAACAAAATATTAAGAAGATATTGCCTTTGTCAAAGTATGATGTGGTTGAAAGCAGAGAGGCTGAGCAACTGTACTCTTTGCTTTAGGGTTGTAATTCTGCAACAAGGCTCCTGCGGTCAAGACAAAATGAGATGAGCTCTCCATGTGCAATTAAAAGTGTGGAGGAAAATGCAGACAACAATAAAATGCAACAATGCTCTTTTAACCTGGATTAATACCATAGCTGAGTGTTACATTGTCGCTATTTTACATGTAAACTATAATTTGTGCAATGATAAAAGCTGATTGTAAAATTAACAACTGTGTGATCTGTTGACTTTGGCAAGTTTGCTTGAGTTGTAAGGTAAACCGAGGAATATACTAGATAAAATCTTTCTACTGCATCGATCATTTTCCTTAAATAATTTTTATTTCTTTCAGAATAACTACGAGAAATGTATATGCAAGTTCTGTACAGTTTTCTGTTTATGCTTGGGATTGCTTTAAAAAAAAAAAACAAGTGGTGAAACAGTTTGAAAAACTGGATGCTGACAGTTAGTGCACTTAAAACCCCCAAAATATTTTGTCCAACAGCAATCCTTCGGTTTGCTCTGGATATACTTCAGAAAAATCGGTTCTTCAGATTATTGTGTTGGATCCAGTTAATGTTTTCAATCATTTGCTCTCAATCCCAATTCTTCAGTGTCTATAGAGGCACATTAAAAATACTGCCATTTTCCGAGAACTGTGTCTTTGATTGCATCAACAAACTGTGTAGGCACCCAGTAGACCCAGTATTGTGAGGCTTCTGTCGGACCCAGCTGAAATGCCTGGAGTGACAAAAAACATATTTATTTATATAGATATACACATGATTTGACCATCTTCTGCAGCTTTTTTGTCTTACAGCAGCACCAAATTTACAATTATCATTAATATCATTACGTTTAAAAAATTCTGTTTGAGAATGACAGATAGCTTGTTGAAAATGTCGTGATAAACACATACCATCATATGATAGTCCTCGTGACCCTCTATTGGCTCAGTCACAACATTTTTGATGGAACCCATCGGGATTTTTTCTGTTCTTTCTGTAGGCCAGAAAAAAAAATCAAGATAAGCATAAATCATGTATCAGGGATGAATGTTTAATTAAATTACAAAATCACCTTTTGTTCCGATCCACAACTGATCCTGTTCCAGTTTAAATGTGAGTCGTACTTTTCCGCCAGATTTGTTGTACATTCCTGATAAAGGCACTGTTGGCAGACGCTCCTGTTTAACAAATAAGAGATCACTCGGATGTCATTAGTGTGTAAAATGAATTTATTCTGTGTCCTTAAAAGAACTTTACATCTGGGGAAATGAAGGACATGATCACTAAACCACCATGCACATGATGCTGTACAGCAAAACACACACACACTCATTGTGTGTGTGTATGTATATTAGGGTTGCACCGACTAATTGACTAATCACTAGTCGACTTCAATGCTCTGCCATGACGCTTTAAGCTTGACGTCGACTAGTCGCTGGTCCTATAGAGGGCGCAACAGGATAAGACATTTTTGAAGGACTTACACATTTATACTGTTTCCAAACAGTTAAAATGACAAATAAATGCATACTCTGAAAGCGCTCCACAACACGTGTGATTATATTACTGAATGCTCGAAATTGAACGGGAGAATGCAAGTTTTAAACAGCTTATTGTACAGGTAAATTAATTTGTCATGACGCTTTAAGCTTGACGTCGACTAGTCGCTGGTCCTATAGAGGGCGCAACAGGATAAGACATTTTTGAAGGACTTACACATTTATACTGTTTCCAAACAGTTAAAATGACAAATAAATGCATACTCTGAAAGCGCTCCACAACACGTGTGATTATATTACTGAATGCTCGAAATTGAACGGGAGAATGCAAGTTTTAAACAGCTTATTGTACAGGTAAATTAATTGCCGTTCTAATATAATGTGCTGCTGCACTGTACTGCCCATACATTGGCTACAGACAGTAGCTCGTACATCACGCACACATCGTGCGCGCACAGAATCATTCAGTGCGGAAATGTATTGTCAACACCATTCTGTGATTTCTCAATAAAACAGCTTAGAAACTGAAAAGTTTAAAGGGGTCATATGATGCAATTTCAAATTTTCCTTTCTCTACGGAGTGTTACAAGCTGTTCGTGCATAGATAAGATCCCTAAAGTTGCAAAGACTAAAGTCTCAAAAATGAGCTGTTATAGGAGCAATAGCCATGTGGGCAGCGCTGTGTCATGTGCCATAGCTGTGCACAAGGTGTTTGTCACAGCTCCAGACTTGGAGATTTGTTCATTAATGACGTCATCAGCGACTAGTCGACTTCGACTGAACTTTCATCACATAAAAATTTACTTTAAAAAAATCAGAATGTATATATGTATAAAATAAATTTTGTATGGCATGCGTGTAATGATCTGGTACACTCTAATCCAGGGGTGCCCAAACTCGGTCCTGGAGGGCCGATGTCCTGCAGAGTTTAGCTCCAACTTGC
>NW_015555781.1:1388925-1390036 GCF_001515605.1 Sinocyclocheilus anshuiensis | reverse complement strand
CTAATCCAGGGGTGCCCAAACTCGGTCCTGGAGGGCCGATGTCCTGCAGAGTTTAGCTCCAACTTGCCTCAACACACCTGGTTTATAGTATATAGTATGCCTAGTAAGAGCTTGATTAGCTGGTTCAGGTGTGTCTAATTGGGGTTGGATCTGCAGGACACAGGACATCGGCCCTCCAGGACCGAGTTTGGGCACCCCTGCTCTAATCATACCCTATGCCTCACAGGTTTTGCTTACCTTAGCTCCTTTTATAGATGGCATGACATCATCTGGTTTTCCTTTGTCCAAAACTTTTCTATGTTGCTGAGAGAAAAAAAGTATCCACAAGTATATTTATAAAATTGAATTACATAGATACATTTATACATCATAGCTTGCTAGAGTTCACATTATGCAAATAGGTTTTCCACCCACCTTTTGCCTGCACAATGGCTCCTTTTTGTTCTCTTCAGCTTTAACCTCTTGCTGAATAACTTCTTTTGGTGTATTTACAGCTAATACATCATTTATTGTAGATCCAACCACCATGATCTTTGCACCGTTTGTAACTTTGATTTCTCGAAGCGTCTTGTCCTCTGGTAGCAGTCCTTTGTACATCACTTTCTGCATAGCAGGTGGAAGACCTGATAACCATTCAAAACACAAACAAAAAAAAAAGCATTTGTCTTCAGTAACTTCAATCCTGATATAATATGGTAGTTCCATATTATATAACATTATAAAGTCTCACTATGAAGCATTTTACTGTTTTAATAGTGATATGAGACAGACAAGGGTAGTTTTGTGCTAAAAAATTACAACATGCAGTACAAAAAGAACAGTTAGAGATTCAGGTTTGGACACACCAACTCATTTTTTATTATTTCTATTTTACACATTTTAAAATGATAGTAGCCTAATTGCTGTAGGAGGTACATTCTGGGATGATTTTTAAAATCTTTTGAAGGAGTTCACATATATGCTGGACACATGTTGGCTGCTTTTCTTCATTAGAAAATTCAAACTGACACAAATTATAATTGTTATTATATCTATATCTATACTAATGTGTATAATATCTATATACACACACACACACACACACACACACACACACACACATACATATATA
>NW_015555781.1:1321966-1388787 GCF_001515605.1 Sinocyclocheilus anshuiensis | reverse complement strand
ACACACACACACACACATACATACATACATATATATATATATCTTTACATGCAATTAAATTGGATAATGGATGATGACAGACTCTATTGTCTTCTGTAAACCTGCTTTACAGCTGGAATTGAATTTGTTTCATAATTGGATGAATTTTACAACATTAGCAGTTATTTTCCTGTTTATTAATGTGAAGCAGCTTTGAAATAATCTGTATTGCATTAGGCGCTATAAAAGTAAATGTGACTTGACTATGTTGCATGTGTCCAAATGTTTAATTAGTTTATCTCTAATTTATCCACAAAAGAGAACAAACAGGAACGTTCTCCAAGGTCTCACCTGTATGACTTCTGTAAAACACACAAGTCATGCAGGTTTAAATGACATGAGATGATGAGAATGAGAAAACCAAGACAGAAATGTGTTCCATAAAGCATATATGCCATCCAACCACAACTTTCATGCAAATTACCAGTGAGAGTGTGAATCTTCTCTTTCAGCTTAGCACCAGTGCCATCTAAAGGAATTTTAAGGTCATATTTGTTTTTGTTCCAAATGATTTTCACTTCCACCATCTCTTTCCCCTCCTCACTTTCCTCTCCGTTGCTGACAGCAGCAGGCTGAGCCGATGTGCTTTCACCATCGGTAAGAGATGCTTGTTCAGTCCCTGCTGCATCTTCTTGTCCAGCAGCTTCGCATGGCACTTCTGGTACCTTCTGTGTGACCTCAGCCTCCATTCCTGCTACCTCATTTCCTGTGGGAACAATTATCAGATGAGAAAGATTTTTTAATCGTATTGATAAGGAAATGTAGTTTTCAATGCGCAAATGTTGACCTGTTTCAGAGTACTGATATGACAATTTCAAACTAGTATTAAAGCATTAAAATAAAACAAACAAATCCTCATGGGGCAATATTTTATAACTGATAAGATATATAGCTAACATTAACACTTTTGAGGAAACTAGGTAACTCTCTCAATTTTAGATAAAAGCTGAATTCAAGTGTTTATTCTAGATTCCCACCCACTACTAGTATGTTTTACTTCTGAAATAGTCCTAACTAGACCGTCTCTAGTATACAGGTTTTAAAAGCTAACTGACTAGCTGCTGTTCAGAGGCGCAGAAACATCTAGTAAATTCCCTTATGCTCATTTGTGCCCAACTAAGACCAATAACTGTAACCGTGTTGTAATCGTACAAAACTGACTCGTCGGTAACTATAGCCAGCCCGCTGTTCTAATATTCGCAAGCTCATATCAAGTCTGTGTCTCAAAATTCAGTGAGCTGTCTATCTAGACAGCATCTTTGGGTGCTATTGGCTCGATTGGAACCTTCGTTTAAAGGTTCCAAACGCTTCCGCGATGCCTATAAATGTTAATCGAAAGTTCCAGAAACGTTTAAACGTTTCAGCATCCCTCAGAATGCTGTCTAGGTAGACAGCTCACTAGATTTTGTGACACAGCCGAAGTTTTCGACACGGCTAATCACAGAATATCTAGCTATTATTTCACCCTGACAAGTTAAAAGAACGTACGTTCAGTGTAATAGAAGTGTCAAATAACTGGAACTGATGTAATGCGCCTATAAATAACACTTCAAAGACTGTGTAAATGGCATTTAAGTACATTTTCACGCTACCTACCATCCTGCGCCGCCATGATGATTGTGTACAATATGAGGAAAGGCTTCTGGGAAAGTGCGTGCTGTCATAGAATGAGCTGTGCGACTTCCCGTAGTGACTTTGCGATTTTAAAATCTGGTGTATGAAACATAACGAGGAATTTTTTGGAACCATACATTCAGTGATACAGAATGGATATAATTATGAGTTATTCGACAAAATAATAATAATAATAATAATAATAATAATAAAATAAAAAAATCGTATGCCCAAAAAAAGTTGTTGTAGTTTCTTTTAAAATTATTCATAAACTATATCATAAACTATCCAGTAAACTATTAAGTTTAATGACAGTATTTTACACCCAATTTCTCCTTTGTCATCACACGTGCCCATCTATTTTAGAATTGTGTTTGTTGCAAAGCATTGACTTTTGTAATTTTGTAAACAGGAATGTATCCCCTATTAGCAAAAATGTTTTAGTAACTTTAAAAATAAACTTTTTTTCATAATTTGTATTTCTTGCGAAAGTTGACATTCATACATTTTAATTTAAAATACATTTCAAGAAATGTTTATTCTTAAAAAAAAACTCAAATTACTTATACGACCTACTGTGTAATACAACAATTTAAGAATTTCATGTATTGTGACCCTCTTAGAATATTTTGTTTAGGCTATTGTCTTTTTGCTTGTAAATGTTGCATTCTTTGTTGAAATTCACAAAGAAAATAGCTTAACGAGGATCCCAGATGTGACGTAGCCTATCAACGTTTGATGATTTCCAAATAATAGTGATTGACTTGCGTTCGGTGTATGGCAAGCCATTTTAGCTTAAAGTCCGCATGAAATCAAAATGGACTTTATTTACTTTACTAGCGCACATTGCTAGTAATGATGTGAACAATTAATCCGTGCAAGTTAATCCGCTGAAAAAAATTGTTTGTCTTCGTAATCTTTAATCAAAATCTGAACATTTACTTCCGCTCTGGAATGGCATTCCTTTTCTGATGACGTCAGTTTGACGGCTTGGGCAGAATATACTTAAACACACCCCTCTAACGGTTAGATTGCTATGAGTGAGAGACAGAGAGGAGGAGCGCAAAAATAAAACCATGCCCTCTATTCAATATTCCGTTTCAGCTGGAAATACGTCACTATTCACGCGGACTTTAAAATATTCCCAGCGTTACTTGTCGTAATTGCATTTTTACTAGTAAGAATTTAATTACAGAGCTGTACAATTAAATTCTTACTAGTAAAAATTTAATTAGAGAGCTCTCTAATTGTTCTTGTTACTACACTCTAAAAATGATGGGTAAAATAGGGACAAACCCAGCAATTGGGTTGTTTTGACCCAGTGGTTGGGTTACTACCCAGAAGGTTGGGTTAAACATTTAACCCAACCGCTGGGTCAAAACAGCCCAATTGCTGGGTTTGTCCCTATTTTACCCAGCATTTTTAGAGTGTAGTAAGAATTCAATTGTAGAGCTCTGTAACTAAAAATGAATGGAAGTCAATGGAGACATATGACTAATAAAAATTCAATAGAGATCTCTAATTGGAATTCTTACTAGTAATAAATGAATTAGACAGATCTCTAATCATAATTATTACAAATAAGAATTGAATTAGAGAGCTCTCTAATTGTAATTTTACTAGTAAGAATTTAATTGTAGAGCTCTGTAATTACATTTTTAGTAATAAAAATGCAATTACGACGAGTAACGCTGGGAATATTTTGAATTAATAAAAAAGTCAATATGCAGTTGGCTTGCCATAGCCATATTGCATATAGATCTACTGACGATCTATGCGTAAACTTACCCTACCTTACCTTGAGGGGTTGGTGATCTTTCAGCGCTTAGTCAATCGACAACTTTAGTATAAACAAGTATAGAGATCATTTCACGCACATCCTAATGTTCATACAGTGAATGGCTGCTGATTTTAAAGATCAAGCATGACTGATGCAGCAACAACAGCAACTGGGTGTTAAAGTTTGGCTTTGTGAATAGGGTAAGTTATTGCAGTGATACAGTGTTATTGACAGCATGTGTAACTAGCACTGTGCTGTAGCTAACCTGGAATAACTGAGTGGGCTAACTAAAGGTTATGTGGTCGCTCATTAAACTTAAAATGTATTAAATAGCTCATCGATATAGAGAATTTATCAAATCATCTTGAAGCAACATTTTTACACAATAAATCCAAGCAGCATACTGTACATAGGTTTTATATATATAAAACCTAAACATATGTATGTATATGTGCTTTTATATTGAGGTATTTATTAAATACCGATACTTCTGTGACCACCAACTTGTATTCGCTAACGTTTAACTAGGCCTACTGTTATGGATATAATGCAATGCAATTATAGTGTAATACACGTGCTGTAGGATCCCTAATTACTCAACTACTCGGTTTGTTTTCTACCAGTTTGTTTCCTGGATGCTGGTTTTATTTACATGGACCAAGATACACTCGCTGAAACTCTTGCGTCTTACATGAGGATTTAGTTGAGCTGAGGATGGCGGATATTAGGACATATAATGTTGTTATTTTGGGAATAGGATTTTTGCTCATTTTTACAGCCTTCACCACCTGTGGTAATATCGAAGTAAGTTGTGTTTCATTCTTATTGCATGCTATAAACTATAGACTGAAATGTATGGTAGGATGGCATGCTTCATTATGCTGCTGTGCTTGAAAATATCTTTGAAATGTTTATTTTGTTGTACTGAAATTTTAGCCGTACTTATGCCAAAACTTAAGTTTACTTAGCAGTTTTAAGTTTTTAATTAGCAACAGTTTCTACCAAAATAGAGTAAAAGCTAAAGTTATTTTGCCACGATAAAATGTCCTTCAGACATAATTATAGTCATTTTATTCACACATTTTTATTGTAGAAACAATACCATGGTGAAAGGCAAGTTTGTTTTTTTTTGTGAAAAACGACATTCACTTTTTCAGTTAGAAACAGTGATGAAAACAGTGTATTGTTGAGATAAATCTGGGTCAGGCGCTTCTCCTGTTTTTGATTTTCCCCATCAGTCAATGAATTATCCTGCATGACTAATGGGAGGAACAAATTCAAATGTCACTGTGGACTCATTTAACCTCACAGTCACCCCACACAAAACCCACAAACTCAATTTAACCATGAAAGGATGTCTTATAAGATTCAAAAAAATATTCTCTAAGGTTGATCGATGTGTTGAAAGTTGTAGTGCAAAATGAACCGTCTTTAAAATATTCACGATGACATAAGGGTAGTTGACATATCAACATGTCTTGCAGTGAAACATGCTTCATGTACAACCCTTAAATAGCATTTTTTATCATTCTTTTTTTAATACATGTAGTTTTTAAGGACTTCATGTTTACAACATTAATTATTTATTTAACATTAAAAAAAAAATTATTTGTCACGTTACAGGGCTATTTAGTTCAACAACAAAAAGTTTGTTGATTTATTTATTTCCTTTTAGCAAACAGTGGTGAAAAGCTTGAATAGCACTAACTTCACTGGGAGTGGCTATCATAGGTAAGATCTCAGTCCTTCACCTTTTCTACATCTCATATTCATAATTTAGAGATTTATGATGGATATGTAAATATAATACATTGCACTGTAAAAAAAAAATCATTATGTCATTTTTACTTAATTTAATGAGCCTTCATAGCTTTAATTCGGTTTTCTTCATCAATAATTAGATTATTGTAATTAGTGATTTAAGTGGTTGAAAAAGTGTGAAGAACTCATCACTGTATATATAGGTTGGCACCAGTTTGACTTAAAATTTAAGGTAGCAATTAAACTTCCATTTGCAATTTTAGTCAGTTGAACGCTGGTGAGTTTGTAATTGTGACAAAGAAATGCAAATGGTGCATTATTTCACAGTGCAATATGACAAGAGAAGTAGAGGCTAACAAATCATATCACATTTTTTAATGTCAGAAATGGAAGGTAAAATAAACTCTAGGTGTAGATATTATGAAAATATGTTTGAAATGGGATATTCAACATTTTTTCCCCCCTTTTTTCTTTTCACAGCCTTGGAATAATATATGGAGTTTTTTCATTCTGTAATGTGTTAGCTCCCATTATCGTTGCAATAATTGGACCACAGTTTACCATGTTCTTGAGTGGAGTTCTTTATAGGCAAGTATCTCAGATTTCTGTCTGACTGTTCATCTTGTAGTCATCATGCCACCGTTTTCTCACTTCTGTGTGTTTTCAGTGGTTATATAGCTGTATTCATCATTCCATCCACATGGTCCTTTTATTTCACATCAGTAGTAATTGGCATCGGAGCAGCCAGTAAGTAGATATTTAAAACACACAATCACACTCATAGTGTATTTCACATCAAATATTTCATCACTTGCCAGCTAATAATTGACTGAATAGTTCCCCCAAAACCATTTCATTACACCAAATACACAAAATAATGTTCTTTTTAGCAGCATCATATGACCCCTTTAATTATCACCCTCAGACCAAGATTCAGATGAGTTGTTCATCAGAACTATTCCTTTAACCACATAAATAATTAAATATTTTTCTCATTAAATACAAAACTTGTAACTTTTCTCAGTTGGTGTGGTTAGTCTTTTATGTACAGGACACACTACTACAGAAGTAGATGTTTCACATTTTTTAATTCCTTCACCCACTTAAGCAATACGGTTAAGGCAGGTTATAGTTGTCACTCCAAAAAGGTACTATAGTTGCATTGTTTTGTTACACTGGTGAATCCAATATGGTCAGTCAAAATGAATCGCAGGCGATAGTTTAAATGACAGTTAAAGGTTTTAATTACTTATTTGCTAAGAGGGGTTTAATATTAAGTAGTGCATTAATTCATGTTTTAATCATTCTAATTGGTGCAACCTGCCTTTTTTCTATCCACAGTGCTTTGGACAGCTCAAGGGCACTTTCTGGTGGAGAACTCTGATGCTTCCACCATCAACAGGAACACAGGATTGTTTTGGGCTTTACTGCAGTGCAGGTCAGGAAGAGACAGCTGCAAACACTCACACAGAGCTCAGTCTGATGCACAATTAACCTGAAATTATAATCTGAGATTCACTTGAACAGATTACCCTTAATTGTCTGTGATCATCAACAGTAAACTAATATGGAAGGTTAGGAGTCAAAGCAATAGATATTCATCAGCAGCATTCAGATTAATAACTATATGCATCTCTTAAAGGCATAGTTCACTCAAACATAATAGCTGTTGTTCCAAACTTGTGTTATGTTCTTTCTTCTGTGAAAGAACACAAAGATGATAAATTAGACAGAATGTCTAATTTTGTCTTGTCCATATAAAATGAAAATAAATGTAAACTGCCATACTCTTAAAAATAAAACAAGAACATCATAAATACAGTCCAAATTACTCTATATTCCAATGTATGTTTCAGTGTTAACTTGGTATTTTAATATCATTGAGATTAATATTTTTAATATTATTATATATTATATTATTTTAATAATATTATTAATTGGCATTAATTTTTACATTTGCTGTTTTCACTGTAATTTTAGTTAGTTTTAGTAATTTTGTTGTGTGTTTTTGTTATTGTTTTTTAATATGTCTATAGTTTTTATTAATTTTATTTCAGTTTTAGTTTTAGTTATTTTAGCACATCATGTTAAACTACATGGCAAAGAGATGTCATGTTGCCTTGGCAGCTAGTTTAAGTTAAAAAATATTTTTTTAAGTAATGTAAAAAAATGACAGTGGTTTTAGTTTAACATAATGTTTATATTATTTATATTACTCTCCTTTTGTGTTTAACTGAAGAAAAAAGTCATATTGGAGGAGTTATACAAACTTACTAACCAAATCAGTAAAACCATCAAGAGCTATGTTTTAACCACTTAAAACTGTCCATGATTCCTGTATGAAAAATTCTATATGTGTTTTCTTTCCAGTATGTTGTTTGGAAATCTATACATTTATTTTGATTGGAAAGGAAAAACTGAAATTACAGGTAACATGATGGTTTGAAAAATCATATTTTGATAAAAGCAACTTGATTGTGTTCACTCTTTGATTTAACTTAAGTTAAGCCGCACTTATTTAATCTCTGCTAACTATATACTAACTCTCAAATGACAAAAATATTTCAAAATTTAAGAATAAATTGTTTTTTTCTCTAATGTGTGTGTACATTTTTTTTTCTGTCACATATTTTACCCACAGATAAAGACAGAAGGATTATGTTTACTGCTCTGCTGGTTATCTCAGCACTCGGGACACTAAGTTTTCTTGCATTGAGGAAGGTCTGTCAGCAGGAAGAGGTTCTCTCTGAAGAGGAGGGCCAGTCTCTGTTATCGGCAAGATTGAAGTAAATTCACTCATTCATTTAGTGAATGATGATGTTGAATGAGAGTTTCCACTTTGCACCAAAAACAAAAAAGTTTGACATTTCCTTTCACAGATCCAACAATAAGGATTTTTGTTCTGCTTCCCAATCTGGCCAGAAATTCAGATTAATACTTGCCCTGTCGATATGTACCAGCACCAAAAAAAAATAAAAAAAGTTTAATGTGTGGTTTTATATTCTTCGTTTTAACAAAAGCAAAAAATAAATTAATAAAATACAACAAATAATTTAATAGGTTTTTAATGTCTAATAATTACGGGAAATGATGTAACTCCATGATAACCCCAGCTATAAATGAATTCATAAACTTTTGTTTGAAAACGATGGTGATTGCTACTTGCAGATACTTATTGTTTGAATTCTCATTGGTCGCTGATATAATTTGTTGTGTAATTTTAGATATAAACAAAGAGCAACATCTGCTGTGACAGAAGCGAAAACACAGTTTAGTAAGTTCATATGGCTTAATTTTCACATTTGTAACATGATCTGCTATTTTTTATAAAACAATTTTATTAAAGAATTATTCAAGGAGTAATTATACAAATTGGTCATCCATTGTAGTGGTTCATCAGTTAATTGTTGTTTTATTCAAACCCATTTTCTTTATTGATTGATCGATTTACTGATTTATTGCTTTTGTCTTTTTTCCTTTAGAGACGATTTTGGAAATCTTCAAAACAAAAACCATATTGCTATTAAGTTTCTGCATGGCATACAGTGGTAAGGACATCACTAAAGGAAACAGCCATTAATTCCATGAACATTTGAGCATGATGTATGTTTTGATTGCTGCTGTTTCATTGAAGGTTTGGAGCTGTCATTTTACAGTGGCGTTTATGGAACCTGCATTGGAGCTACGACACACTTTGGCGATGTAGCAAAAGGCTTAATTGGCATTTCAGGCATTGTGGTGGGAATCGGAGAAATAGTTGGTCAGTGCACTTTCAGTTTGCAGAAGTATGAAGTGTGGACAATTAGATGTCAATTTTAGTAGTATGAACATCTAAAGACAAGCTGGGCAGGTACTTTAATAGGATTGGAGCTTGATTAGATGTTGTCTCTTGTTTGCAGGGGGAGGATTGTTTGGCCTTGTATTGAAGAATAACCGTTTCAGGCGCACTTCAGTTGTCTTCTTAGGAATGGTTGTGCACTTTGTGGCCTTCTACTTGATATTCCTCAACATACCAGATGACGCACCTGTGGTTTTCCAAACAAGCTCACAACATAAGCCATATCTGGTACCAAGGTACAATAATAATTTAAGAGAGATCTACAAAATAATTTGAAACAAAACCAAAAACTGGCAGGGAATGCATTAATTGATAAAAAAAAGATACACTGAATGCAATATAAGCTGTTTGGATCATCTGCTGAGCTACATTTTGTTTCCTAAAGAGTGCAGTGTTGCATTGTTGATGGCGCTGTGTTCATTTATTCACACTTGTAGCGTGTCCATCGCCCTGCTGTGCAGCTTCCTGCTGGGTCTTGGGGACAGCTGTTTCAATACTCAACTCTACAGCATTGTGGGCCGGGCGTTTGCTGAGCAGAGTGCACCAGCCTTTGCTATATTCAAATTCATACAGGTAACGACAGTCTGCATTTTTAAAAATTGTATTCTGCTTGATATCAACAAGCCTGCTGTGTTATTGAATCAAAGAAAACACAGGCCAGTTTGCTTGCATAATACTGTGTCGGAAAATATGGGGCCATAGACACTGTGTAAGGAAGTTTTTTTTATTTTTATTATTATTAAATTAATATTTTTATTTGATCAAGGACTTGAATTAATCAAAAGTGACAGTAAAGACACTTATGTTACAAAAGATTTCTACCACAAATAAATGCTGTTATTTTAAACTTTCTATTCATCAAAGAACCCTGAAGAAATGTATCAGTTTTTATACAAATCTTAAGCAGTACAACTGTTTTCAACATTGATAATAATAAGAAATGCTTGTTGAGCAGTAAATCAGCATATTAGAATGATTTCTGAAGGATCATGTGACACTGAAGACTCGAGTAATGATGCTGAAAATTCTTTGACATCACAGGAATGAATTACATTTTAAAATATATTAAAATATAAAACAGTTATTTTTAAATTGTAATAATATTTCTCATCATTACTGTTTTTACTGATCAAATAAATACTACCTCGGTGAGCATAAGAGACTTCTTTTAAGAAAAGTGTGTGTTTGAGTGTTATATAATAACTAAATGACATATATCAAGAAAAAATATCATTAAAAATAACATTTACACAGACTTGTGTGTATCTATGTATCTTTGTGGATCTAATCAGTAGACTAATGCATAGCCGACATTCGTGCAGTATAGGCTACTTGCATGGATGATGGTACTTAATCTGATTAGGCGTGGTGTTTTGAGAATTTGAGAACTGCTGGTTTATGTCAGTAGAATATCTGATTAGTATTTAGAAACTAAAATAAGGTTCTGAAAGTTCGAAAAAATAATACTGTGCTTCATTAAAAGCTTTTTAGTTTTCCCTTAACTTTGGCAGATAGAGTTTACCCCATAACTTTCTTGATGAATAAACTGCATTTATAGTTCCAGTGGCCAATAAATAAAGTGAAGTGTATTCAATATGAATTCGATTCAGTGTGTCAATAATACAGTCCCTCTCTCAGTCTATTTTTGCAGCTGTGGCGTTCTTCTACAGTGGTTATATACTGCTGACCTGGCAGCTCCTCGTGATGGTCGTCATGGGATTCACAGGAACGCTGTGTTTTTTCATGGTGGAGAGGATGCAGAATATGTCAGCTGACACACAGGAGTATTAGTTTGGGGTCTTTCTCAGGACACATTTCAGTAAGTGTACTACTTGCACTATTAGTTTGTTGTAATTAAGATGAAGTTGGTAGTATAAAACACTACTCGTGATTTATGCGAAAGTGCCTTTGTTTTTGTAGGACTTTTGGGACCTTAAAAATACAGATGGAATTACAGTTATTATTTTTTTTATTTACATGCTATGATAGAAAATTGTTAGTTGGAATTGCATTACGATTTTCCATATAGTATTAGTTTGGGGTCTTTCTCAGGACACATTTCAGTAAGTGTACTACTTGCACTATTAGTTTGTTGTAATTAAGATGAAGTTGGTAGTATAAAACACTACTCGTGATTTATGCGAAAGTGCCTTTGTTTTTGTAGGACTTTTGGGACCTTAAAAATACAGATGGAATTACAGTTATTTTTTTTATTTACATGCTATGATAGAAAATTGTTAGTTGGAATTGCATTACAATTTTCCATATCTTTAATTGAATTGTATTACGTTTAAAATGATATTTCAATATTTTAAAGGTGCACCCGTTTAGGTTACGTTTATGTTGTGTTGACTGACGCGGCAGACGTCTTATACTGATACCTAGTGGCGTAGTTGCAGCATCACGTAAAAGCAAAGGCTCTTGAATCTCACTGATTCTGTTGTAGAAATTCACTTGACTTAGTTATTCCATGAGCGAAGGTGTCGGATAACAGCTGGGTTAGCAAGATAAAACTAGTATTCAGCTGGTCATGTGATTATTAGACCTGCTCCATGTAAAATATAACAGCTTTTATTATGCTACTGATATGACTGGAGCCTTAGTCTCGTGTGAGATTTTAAACAGATTTTTATTAAGTATAATCCATCTCTTTATGTGTATTATTTGTTAAACAAATACTGTTTGGAAAAATACTGAGTGCACCTTTAAATTTCATGTAAAATGATGTTGGTGACGATCAGATGATTAACCTCTGAATTGAAATATGTATACACCATACAATTTACAGTCAAAAGTTTGGAATCATTAAGATGTTTGTTTTTGAAAGAAGTCTCTTAAATATAGAAAAAACTGAAATGAATTGTCCACACACAGCAGAGCTGTATCATTTCAATTAAGAAAGCATTTTTCTCAGGGTCCTGCTATATAACTATGATTTTTATAGGATCTGTAACTCTAAAAGGCTAAAGACATGCCAATTCGCTTTTAGTTTTCTTTTCTAAAATGATTTTATACTTATATACACTCTGTGTCCTTTATTGTGAACCATTGTTAAGTTGATAAACCATACCAGATAAGCTGGTTCAGATAATGAAAGTATTACTCCTAGATAGCCAGACAGTGATGTCATGAGGACTCTGTCACAAGACAGTCAGAACTGGTTTAAACAATATTTACACAAACGTCGTCTTCATGACAAATCATGTCTTGAAGACACAAGTCTTCTTGGCTTTATACATGTGTTCGTACATCACAAAAGTGCTGTTTGTTGTAAACCAGTGTGTATCTGAAGCAACAGCTCTCTAGGCATACAGTTAACATGAGATTATTTGTTCTGGAACCAGTTTAGTAAATCTGGCTTTTTTAAGATTCAGTTACCTATATTAAGTGTAATGAATAATGATTGAAGCAAGTTTTACATTACATTTTACATAGCATAAAATGATGCTGAACATTACAGAAATACTGTATCTTGTTATGCATAATACATGATATAGTTCAGTCTGTGTTTTGTATTTTTGAATGTGTAATTTGGATGTCTTTTTACATTTGTACTACACCCCTGCTACACACTAGCCAATTTAAGGCATACGTTTCATAGATTGCAGCTATGCAATAATTTATATGTGTCACATTGTAAATATTTGTGTTTAGATTTAGCCTCTTTGTGCAAAAATCGGATTTTTGAACTTGTTAATTGACAATCAGTATAAAACATTCTAACCTTTTGGGTTTGATTTGATATTTTAAGGCATTTCAATAAAGAATTATTATTATTATTATTATTATTATTATGTGTTCATGTCTATGTATAAATTAAATGTGTTCATGCCTATGTATTTCCATTTACATGGACCTTTTCACTGACCATTACAATGTAGTATATTTATAGTACTTTTACTGTCTTTTGGTTATTATTTGTCCACATTATAGTTTAGTGCTTGTATAATTCAGCGATTATTACCACAGTACTGAATCTCACATCAATGTAATGAATTTCATGAACTTCTCGATTGAGTCTGCCTGAGAAAAAGAAGCGTGAAAAGGAAGCCCTTCACTTTGAGGAAAAAAAAATCATCAAAATATCAATAAAATCATTTTGGGATTTCCAGTACTTTTTTCTTTCGTTGGTGTAAATTTTGATGCCTCTGAATTTAAACATTTATTGTATATCAGGATTGTATCTTTATGATTGAAATCATTAAAATTTCAATCACAGCTATTAAGTGAGACTGGGGGCATTTCTAACAAAAAACAAAATAACAAAAAGTGTCACCCACAACATTGTTTAATATATACTGTATATTTTTATTTTTGTGGAAAAAATAAAACGGTGGAAAAAATACAAGACTGACACGGCAATAATAGTAAAAATAGTAATATTAACTTTACATTTTACATTAACAAATGTAACTCTCAATGTGCATCAAACAATAAAAGGCTGTAAAACATATACAGTAGATTGATCAGGATTATTTAAGACTATTAACACACATGCAATAATGAATTTGAGACAAATCTAGATAGACTTACAGGTGGTGAACTCAACTGTTGTGCTCTGGTCACTAGATATACTATGATCATTATAGTCAGAGCTCATTGTTGCTGTCAGAATGTAGTTGGTATTTGGCTGGAGATTTTTGGCCACGATCTCAAAGGATCCCACGGTGTTCGGCACTGTCTTGGATATCTGTATTAACCTCAAGGATTCAAAAAAATGTCTTCCTGCCAAACCACTTTTGTCATACTGGTCATCCCAAGTTACATTAAAGTTTCCATTTTCAGTCTTTTGCACTGATAAGACTGGAGATTTCGGTTTGACTACAGAAAACCAAAAACACATAGGGTCGGATTAAACTTTTTATATTTTTTAAATAAATTTAGAGCTAAAAAGCATGTAAATTCAACAAATGTCATAGAGAAGGATTAACAAGAGCTTATAGACAACATTTATACTCACTGAAGTCTGACGTCATGAATCTTTCGCTTAATAAAACAGTTGTTCCTTCCAGAAGTGTAGTATTGAAGATCTCTGTTGCAACAAACCCTTGCACTTTAATTTTGCACTCACAATTGTCACTGTGATGACTTCTCTCAAAGATGCATGTATACTTTTTAAACCTGCATTTTAAGAGATATTTGTGTCAACTGATTGCTAAATGAACAGCAATACATTTAGTTATAGAGGAACTACAGGCCTGGACAAACACTCACTCATTGAATACAGGATGTGTGATGTCGAGCTTGTATCCAGAGCAGCTTTGAGGAGAGACTGCATTTCATTTCTGTCTCATAGTCATTAAAACACTTCAAGTCCTCCTTTGTGGGCTCTACAGTGATTGGAAAATAAAAGACTGGGTGAAATCACTATCACAAATGACCACAGCAGAAGCAGCTTTGCAAAAGTAAAAGTGGTTTAACACTAAAACACTGTGTAAAATATATAAAGGATGCCAAAATGAAGTTTGAGGAGAGCAAGTAACAATTCATGTCAAATTATGATTTGTTATCATATTAATGGATTGTTATCCGAATCATCAGCTTTTCTCGCTTATTTTGATGTAGGCCTATAGCTAATAGTTCACAACATTTTCATCATTGGGGGCCACAAACATGAGGCTACACGGAAAATAACGGTGTATAGAGTTACATTTGACACAATTGTGGCAGCATACATACATACGCTATGTTTTCAGACTGTGTTTTAAAGTTTACCGTAACAAAGTGCCTGGCAGAACAGTGTGAGGATGATCTGGCTCAGAAGAACTGTGGAAAACATTATGACCGTGCTGTAAAAAGAAGAAAGCTCAAATTAAACATACGGTTTCACTCACAAACACACAAAAAGGCCAATAAATGCTCAGTTTAAGCCCTACGCATAGCAGAACAAGAACATGCGGGACTGAAGTTTCGTTATTCGGGACAGCAGATCTGACCATTTTTGGTGCTTCCGCCCTTGTTTAGAGAAGTTCTTTATAAGCGAGATTAGGCCATTATGGGGCAACAACAGGAAACAGAAATTTTGACTTTTGACTTTTTTATTTTATTATTATTATTATTATTTTTTTTTAATGTATATTCATTACGCTTAACAGGATACATCATGTCTACTAACGTTCGTCTGTGGGATGTGAGAGGAGAAAACATTTCCTCCACTATCCCATACTGGTTACTATTAAACAAGGTTAATTTATTTCACGAATGTGTAAAATTGTGAGGTTGAAAACCAGTAGAAATGCCTGATGTCGTGACTTTACACAAACGCCCAGCAGATGGCGCTGCAATGATCCAAATGACTAATCTATAAACGCTGCTTATGATATCATTTTGTTACTGATGACAGTTAAAGCTGCAGTCCGTAACTTTTTTTGGTTAAAAACGATCCAAAATCAATATTTGAGCAAGTACATAACCAGCCAGTGTTCGAAACTATCGCCTTACTTTAGCCCGATTCACAACGGTTATCTAATAATGTTTTTTAAATTTGAGTGGTAGGGGTTTTGGGGGGAAATTCGAGCATGGCACTGCGTCTTTATGTCACGTCTGTAAACATAGTTTACAGCCCCAGCTACTAGGCTATTGCATGTGAGGATCCTGCAGGTGGCGGATAGTTTATAGCCTTTTCTCACAGCAGCCAGAATAATTAAATGTATCATTTTGATGGCGGACAAATCTTTGTAATCCCAGGCCATCTGTAATCAGAAGCACATTTTATAACTGGAATATAATTTAATTTCATTCACATGTGAATGTCACATCCTTTATGGATTATGTGCAGTGTTGGGGGTAATATATTACAAGTATCGCAAGTTACGTCATCAGATTACTTTTTTTCAAGTAACTAGTAAAGTAACGCATTACTTTTTAATTTACAAGAGAATATCTGAGTTACTTATGTGAATGAAATTAAATTATATTCCAGTTATAAATGTGCTTCTGATTACAGATAGCCTGGGATTACAAAGATTTGTATTTTAAAGAAAACCAGTTCGAAGGGAGCATAATTTGCGTTTTGGGTTAAAAATTTTCTTAATATGAAATTTGAGGAGAATGACAATTAGATTAGACTGTGCAGAAATTGAAATCTACATGCTAATACACACTATACTCATAGTCACCAATGCTGATGTTGTTAACATTAATCATTTGAGAATGAACGATAACAATAGTAATAATTTGAATGGTTTGATGTGATATGAGCTGAGCGATCTTTAGATTTAATTACCATTGGTAGCGAGATTTATGGTAATGCTTTTTTCCTCTACGGTGAACATTCTTATTTGGGTCATATTCCAAGACGTAGGCTAGAATCTGTGATTGCGAAGTACAGTAAATATCCACACCGGTGCGGTGACTGACTGCCACACATACTCTACATAACATTAGATTCATCCGCGCTGGAGCTGTGTCGACTCACAACCCACGCAAGCTAGATAATTCCGCACACAGCTGCAATTCCAGGTTTTCAAACAGAGATGGCGACAAAGAGGCAAAACTTACGGACTGCAGCTTTAATAAACAGAAGTAAAAGTGTCATCCAGACCTAAATGTATCATAGAAGACGAGGCCGTTTTTGAACTGCACATTAACGCCACCAGAGCTACACCTGTCCAACTGACTATTCTACCATTATTCTGTCACATGACATGAACTTTATAGGCCCTATAGACAACTTTCAATAGTTAGCCTACATAATTATGGACCTTTAGTTTTCATAGCCTATTGTTATACATAATTCATTCTATTCATATCGCATTGGATTACAGTACCACTTTCTAGAGAGCAAAGCTGTCCCTTGTTCAGACATACAAAGCATAATTCATTTATAGTGTAAATGTCTCAACATGCACTTCAGTGTATGATGTTCCTAGGAAATATAAATTAGCTTCCTGGTTCATGGCAGGCACCATAAAACAAAAGCCCTGTGAAAACATGTTTGAAATTCCCCTGAAGGCCTTTGGTTGAACTCAGACTCTGTTTCAACATTCTGAGGTTTTATTTTAGAAAGCTAAAAACAAGGGCGTACATTTACATTGCTCTTATTGAGAAGTGCTTTAGTTTTTCTTAGAATGCCATAGTGTAAGTGGACCTATAGTGATTACATACAAAAATAATGAAATGTTTCATGCACGTACCAATCATCTGTTTGACAGCATAGTAACTGTACTCAGGCTGACAATAACTGTTTATGAACTGACTGAGGTGAGTGGAGTCTTTGAAGAGTAAACATTTGTCCTGTTGACGATAGCAAAACAAAAAAGACAACAGTGTCATCTACATCTAAATGTATCACATCTACAAACATATCTTTTTTTGTTGAAACAACATCCTATAGAAAAATACAAGTTCTATTCACAGACTGAGACAGCAAGTATAATGCCATTAGCAAATATCGCATAATGTAATAAAAAAAAGTCAATGCCAAGAAAAATAATACATGACTTCCAAGAGAATTGAAGTCACTGTATAACCCCTTATTGTTGAAAGAGTGGATCCTGGATTTAGGTATTAAACAAAGTTTCTTATTACTGGTAATATTTTCAAAGAAATGCAACTGTAGAGATCAATAGTTAAAATGTAAACATACCCATCATTTGTTTTCACAGCATAATTAAACAGAATAAGAACTGTGCTATCATGCCTTTAAAATTTGCCTTCGCAAATTTGACTTGGTGTCACATTTGGCATTGTGTGTAAAATAAAAGAGTAATAAAGAAGTATGAATAACAAGAATAGTTACTGTATATGATCTCAACAGGCATTTAAAGGAATACTCCACCTAAAAATGAATACTCTCTGATCATTTACTAACATGCACTTGCATTATATGGACTCACTGAGATGGAGTGAGTTTTTATTCTTATAAAAATCTGTGTTTGTGTTCCATAGAAGAAAGAAAGTCATCTGGGACAGCATGAGATAATTTTAATGGGTGGAATATCCTTTTAAGGCATTTTCAACATCTTATTGCAGAAGTAGCTAGCAAAACCTAAATTCAATGCATTGGCTCTAAGCCTGAACAAATAGTGAACAAAGTTTGCATAGTTCTTATTACTGGTCATATTTTCAAAAGAATGATTAATTGTAACTGTAGACATTGCATGCAAAAAATAATTAAAGGTTTCAGGCATGTACTTATCATTTGTTTTACAGCCCAGTTTTAAACACATTGATATGAATTGTCTATTTGAATAACGGGTGAGAAATGCAAAGAAGAGGCCCACGAACTTTGCTGCACAGATGTGGGATCTTGGCCGGTGCTGTGGGGGAATTTCAAAGCTCCACATGCATTAAGTGCTTGTTCAGTACTGACGCTTGTGCTCCACTGTCCTTCTGTGCTCTTTGTTAAGCCTTGAAAAGCCTGATATCCTTCATCACTTGGTGTGACACTGCCATCATGCAGAATCAGAGAAGGATAGAGTGGATTTGTGCTGGTGATGAGATTTTTCATGATGCATTTCTCATCAGCACCAACAACACTATTTGAAAGGTTCACACAAACATCTGGATCATTTTCCTTTTCCAAAACACTGCTGAAGCACTGATATGCGTCTTCCAGAGTATCATTAGTGGGAGAGTTAAACTGGCTATCGCATGTATCCAAGTCTGAAACTTCCCTCTTGCCAGACTGACAGTAATGATCACAGCTCAGCTCCAGGAATAAAGAATCATCAGGGGCTGATTCCAAATATGACATATTACTGAAAACTGATGAGCCAGAGCAATTGCCCGAATCTCGGTTTGCATGGTTGTGTTCTCTTGAGGAACTGATTCCGTTAACACTCTTGTATGACCTGCTCGTAGTAACCTGATTGTTGGGGGGGAACGGTGATGGGTTGTTTGAGATTGGACGTGATTTAAACACCTCATCTAAGGCATGCTCGACACGTAATGCGATGTTGATGGTGCTGATGTTCTCTTCCGGGCAAGCCTGGCCATAATCCACAGGCGCTGACTCAACACTGTGGGAACTTTTTTCATTGTTTGTATCTACTGATAATGCTGAGATCCTGTAGAGAGACAAACATGTTGTGTCATTATTAATCAGAATTAGAATGATGCCAGTCTGTCATGTGTTTCTGACGTTTTTGGGGGAAAAAAGAACAAACAAGCAAACATAAGAACATACAATTTCTTATCCTCCTGAAGGTCCAGTGTTGGAATCCAATCTACTTGGATTGGAGAGAACTTCGTAACAGATGGAGGCAAAATATGAACCTATTAAACATGAGAAAAAAAATAAGGCGTTTATTTTGATCCACATTATGATGAAATATTAACATTATTGATGGTTATTGCAGGATCTTTCTCCCACCTTCTCCTCTCCAAGATTGGCATCTATTTTTGGCTTGGAGATTTTGTCCCACCAATTCGTCTTCATGCTGTAATGAAGAAGTAAAGTGTTTCAGTACTGAATTTGTCTAGGATGCATAAAGGAAGAGCAAAAATGTCAAATGTTTTGTTATCGAATGATGGAAAAAACATAAAACAGAGAACTCACCTCAAAATGCAGATGAAGATAATACAAATGATGATGATTAAACCAACACAGAGAGGTGGAATCATCATTTTGGCTATTTCATTTGGGGATGAGGCTGTAAAACATATATACAGTAGATTGATCAGGATTATTTAAGACTATTAACACACATGCAATAATGAATTTGAGACAAATCTAGATAGACTTACAGGTGGTGAACTCAACTGTTGTGCTCTGGTCACTAGATATACTATGATCATTATAGTCAGAGCTCATTGTTGCTGTCAGAATGTAGTTGGTATTTGGCTGGAGATTTTTGGCCACAATCTCAAAGGATCCCACGGTGTTTGGCACTGTCTTGGATATCTGTATGAACATATATATATATATATATATATATACATATATATACATACGCATTAATATACACATTAATATGGTTCATATTATCTATGTATCATATATCATCTTCCTTACATTTTCATGTCCTCCTTTGATGCCATAGGTCAGATTTATTCTCAAGGATTCAAAAAAATTTCTTCCTGCCGAACCTCTTTTGTCATACTGGTCATCCCAAGTTACATTAAAGTTTCCATTTTCAGTCTTCTTCACTGATAAGACTGGAGATTTCGGTTTGACTACAGAAAATGGAAAACATATGTAAATGTGTCAGATAAGGCTGGATGAAACTAAAGAGCATGCAAATTCTACTTTATCCACAAAATAATAAGGAAAAATGTTAGCAAGAACTTATAGACAACATTTATACTCACTGAAGTATGAAGTCATGAATATTTCGCTTAATAAAACATTTGTTCCTTCCAGAAGTGTAGTATTGAAGATCTCTGTTGCAACAAACCCTTGCACTTTAATTTTGCACTCACAATTGTCACTGTGATGACTTCTCTCAAAGATGCATGTATACTTTTTAAACCTGCATTTTAAGAGATATTTGTGTCAACTGATTGCTAAATGAACAGCAATACATTTAGTTATAGAGGAACTACAGGCCTGGACAAACACTCACTCATTGAATACAGGATGTGTGATGTTGAGCTTGTATCCAGAGCAGCTTTGGAGACGGTCAGAGGAGAGACTGCATTTCATTTCTGTCTCATAGTCATTAAAACACTTCAAGTCCTCCTTTGTGGGCTCTACAGTGATTTTAAAGTTTTAAAATAAAAAGCAAACTATATCACACATGACCAAAGTAAACAGTTGTTTTGTAAAAAACTAGCAGTAGCTATGACAGCAAAACATGGTGTAAAAATGAGCCACATGACAACATTTTGAGGTATGAAAGTAAAAGTAAAAATTCGACAGAATTGGTGTCGTCTAAATCAGCACGTTCTTTAATTTATTAAAAAACACCCACATCAGCTTTTCATCAACACGTTTTGAATAAATTAATTAATGAACAAATGAATAGAAATATCATGTCTGAGCCGATGGGGAAGTTTGTAACACCTTCCAGTACCTGTACTTCTCCTGAAGCTACAAAAAAGAACAGTGCTACATTTGACACAATTGTGAGAGTGGCATCAGCATATAAATATGGAGATTTCATATCTAAGTATTCATAGAGAAAAAAACAACAACAAACACTTACCGTAACACAATGCGAGACAGATGAGTGTGAGGATGATCTCACACTTAAGAAATGTGGAAAACATCCTGTACGTCCTATAACAAAAAACAAATATAATCTCATACATCTCCAAACAATTACACGTTACAAACTAAAATGACTCCTCGCAAAATATAGCCTAAATGTTACGT
Source organism: Sinocyclocheilus anshuiensis (assembly GCF_001515605.1). Classification (NCBI taxonomy): domain Eukaryota; kingdom Metazoa; phylum Chordata; class Actinopteri; order Cypriniformes; family Cyprinidae; genus Sinocyclocheilus; species Sinocyclocheilus anshuiensis. The sequence goes on along the minus strand of NW_015555781.1, from coordinate 1,367,496 downwards.
TTTCATACCTTTAGACTGTATTTTACAGTACGTTGCTTTTAAGAAACCGAGTTTACTAACCACTCTATAGGCAAATTAAACACAGTTAAATACGGTTTCAGTCACAACCACATACAGCAAGTAGCCCCGCAAGTAGTTTAAACCTGCTTCATATTCATATGAGCATATGCTTCCCTATTCGCAAAATAGAACTCGCGAAAAAGGGCGTTTCGAACTTTCCTGGAAAACACGCAGCAGTTCCGCCGTTCCACTGACTCCCGTCCTGCTGGAGCCTGCGCTGTTCCTGACAGACGCGCTCTCACACTGATCCCGAGCCTGCTCAAACACCACACCGGAATTCCATGGAAAACCCTCCGAGCCCACGTCAAAGATAAACAAGCAAGAATAGTCTTCGTTAGAATGTGTTATTTATGAGACAATCAAACGCAAAGGGGATCATTATGCAAGGCTCGCAAAAGGAACCGCAAAATGACACTGCATTTCAGAGAAACGTTTTATGCAGTTCCAATTCCTCTTATGTCAGTTTCATGTCAAAATTAACAGCCTACCCCAATCTAAAATAGAAAATATATCAAAATGTTATATTATATTATTTATTTGTACATTTCTCCAACACATTTTCAGTATGGCAGACAAGACAGGTTTATTTTAAAAACATTTTAAAAACTGAATGAGCCATGCCTATGGTCTCTCTCTTTCTCTCGCTCTCTCTCTCTCTCTCTCTCACACACACACACACACACACACAGTTTCACAGTTTAGGTGTTAATTGGCATGACAAACATTTGATATTTGTAAATTTGTATTGCCAGTGCAAGAAAAGAGTAGTACAAAATAATATAAAACGGTAATTGAAGTATAAAAGTATACTTCAAGTAAAAGTAATTGAAGTATTTTGTGCATTCTGTGAGAAAGTGCAGCTCTGTCTCGATTTTGTCTGGATGCAGTGTGGACACAGCCTCTCTTCCTGTGGCAGCCATGTTTTCCTGTGTCTGCCCGTCTCTATCATGTGTCCACCGAGTCTGTACCTGCTCAAGGTGGCTCTCAGTTTTTTATCTGTTACTTTATACAGATAGTCTGCCATAGTGTATGTACTGTCTTTTTAGGGCCAAATAGCATTGCATTTTACTTTGTTGTTGTGTTTGAGATTCCCAATGTTTCATGTAATTGTGTTTTATTTGTGCTGTAATTTGGTTGAATTGAATGTGTTTGGCAGTATTGTTCTGGTCCAGAGTGTCAGTGTGATGAGGGTCAGTGGATGTTAGTGAAACATCAGAACTGAAGCTCTGGACTCGTTGAAAGAGGGGATTGCTTCCATTGCTCAGCTCTTGGTATTGCAGGGCTTTATGATGGTATGAGTCGGATCACTGAGTTTTAAATGCTTGCAGAATTTGCCCTTTTCTGTATTTTTATAATTAGTGGATATTTGCCTATTTCTGCCCTGCATGCATTATTTGTTGTGTTCCGGTGGATGTGTAGAATATTTTACAGAATTCTGCATGTAGGGTCTCAATTGGATGATTGTCCCATTTGGTTAGTTCTTGATTTGGATTTGTCAGTGGACTGGACCCCACAACTCACTGCCATAGAGGGCAATCAGCTTGATGACAGATTCTTATATTTTCAGCCAAATTCTTAGGAACTCTATTGGGCATTGTCGTTTTATGACATAAAAGGCACTGCGTGTTTTATCTCTCAGTTCATTCACTGCAGAATTAAAGTTACCTGTGGATGTGATTTTCAAACCCAGGTATTGTAGTGTGATGTGGCTGTGTTCCCTGGGATCTGGGTGTTTTCTGGAATGTCATGATTGTAGTTTTCTTAAGGTTTGACTGTTAGGCCCCAGGTCTGACAGTATTGCTCTAGCAGGTCCATTTTCTGTTGTAGACCTCGTTTATTGGGAGACAGCAGAACCAGGTCATCTGCGTAGAGCAGACATTTGATTTCTGAGTCGTGTAGAGTGAGACCAGGAGCTCCTCCCTCTCTCTCCCTCTCTCTCCCTCTCTCTCTCTCTTTCTCTCTCTCTCTCTCTCTGTGTGTGTGAGCCGTACAGGAGAAACACGTAACTTCCATCTTCCATTCCACTCGGGTTCCGCTTGGAGACGCCTTGTGGTTGAAAACAGTAAAAAACAAGTCATAACACATAAAGTTGCACGACAAGTTTCACAATACAGCATGGCCTCCAGGCAATATCCCAGCAAACACAAAACGTTTTTTAAAAACATAGTTGTGTTTGCTGTGAATGCCTTACATATGGGTTCTGATATAATCACTTTTTTCAAGTGCCAACCGTGTACTGGTGACAGTACGAATGAGAGTCCAAACAGCTGATAAAAACATCACAATAATCCACAAGTAAATCACATGACTTCAGTCTATCAATTAAAGGTCACATATTTTACACCTTTCTGGAGTTTTATTTTAAGTCTTGATGTCCTTAAGAATATATATTTGCGGTATACTGCAAGTACCAAAAACCATCTCAATATATTTTTACAGCTCCTCTCTCAGGAGCTCTGCAAAGAAAGAACAGGTCGATTTTGGCCTGTCTAACTAATATTCACGAGCCTCTCTTCTGATTGGCCTGTTGTTTTCTGAGTGACGCACGGCCAGGCCAACCACAGGTAACTAGGGTCATGTATGCTGTAGCCTGCTGTGGATTGGTGATATTCACAAGTAAGGTCAATAGAAACACCGGTAATGATGGTCACTGCTGAGGGAAATGTTGTTCGGCCTTACATGTTTGAGCCGAACTCAGACCCCGAATCACGACGACAGGAGACAACCAACCACCTCCTCAAACGCGCTTACAACAGGATGTTTCAGAATGGTAATTCATGTTTTTTTTTCAAACACCGAATGCAGTAAATACAGACCTGTCCAGCCGAGCGTTTGCGATCACGTGAACTTGAAGACACGTGTACAAATGCGGCTGGGTGACATGAATGGAGATGATTCCAGATTGGCGATGTAGTATTTAGCATTTGAGGTAATTTGTGAATTAGCATAGACTTTTAGTCTAAATAAAACAATTTGCAACTGTTACTATTATTACACTTGTATACAAAACTTTGTATTATGCTTGTTACAGAGTGACGCGGTTGTCATGGCGACCGTCACAGCCCTACTGTGCAATGATGTAGTTTCCTGACATCCAGACTGAACAGCGTTTTCTCGACATGTTTCCTTGTTGTTGTTGCTCAGCAATGGCATGGACGCGATGTTGTCTGGGGGTTTGGCAAAAGGAGAGTGGGACTGTGGGCGGTGCTCAGGGTGGTGACTGAAGGCGGTGACTGAGTAGTTCTGACGTCACCTTTTTACGGAAGTCACAACTGTTCGTGAAAAATCACAGCTACTTTATGCAGGCTGTGTGCATTTGACTGTGGATTGACTGTTTTGAAACTTACATAGCACCTAGACCTCAGTTATCATGAAAAAAGCCAGGAAATTTCAGTTTTGACAATATGGGACCTTTAACATCTTGTGAAGTGAAGAGCTGCATGTTTGTAAGAAACAAATACATACATACATACAAATACTGTATATCATTAAGACATTTTAACTTTAAACTGTTGCTTCCAGCTAAATACGAGTCCTATATCTATAATTTTTTCTCCAGTGTTTATTGTGATGTTTTTATAAGCTCTTTGAACTCTCATTCTGATGGCACCCATTCACTGCAGAGGATCCATTGGTGAGCAAGAGATATATATATGCTAAATTTCTCCAAATCTGGTCCAAAGAAGAAACAAACATATCTACATCTTGGATGGCTTGAGTGTGAGTAAAGTTTCAGCAAATGTTCATTTTTGGGTGAACTAGTTACTATACATTTAATGATGACAAAATTACATTGTATGATATTAGTGCTTTCCCTTCTGTTTGTTTCTGTTTTAGATTATAGGCCTGCTGTGCCACTGTGCTGCCTATAATTACTGGTCTAGTAGGCTATACATTGGTATTTATTTGTTTTCATGGTGTATGTGCCGTGTTTCTTTCCACATTTTGTTCGACACCAATCAAATGTATTCCATATCAAAACAGCCAGTTTTGATGTGCAGGATCCTATGAGTTGCAGCAGTTTTCTGTTAGAAAATCATTTGCCTGAATAATATATACTTACTAATTTCACCTGGAAATTGTGATTTTGTCATGCATAGAATTTTGGGTGATTTTCAGTGTTAATGTCAACAATTATCACTGGGCAATCAATTGCTATGGACCCTTTTCACAAGACTGTGATGACGCGTTTAACGGTCATCAGCATTGTAAATCCTCGAAAGTTTTTCATATTTGTATTAAAAAAAAAAATGTATGTACATTTATAACACTATTCTTTGTATTATATCACCTTTGCATCAAATTACAAAAAACAGTTAAAGCTAATGCGAGGGTGTTTGTAATGCAGCCTCTATGGGAGGGATGGTAAATTTGACATCTTCTGACTGCCGTTATCAGTCTCTCTCAATTTTTTTCCTTTTATTGAATGTCATGAAAACACTATCGTGGAGTTTTTCTTTTGCTATTTGAGCAAATGGGAATGCAAAACATATATTTGTGGTACTCTCCCATTCACTGCTCTTCAAGTTAACCCAACTATGACGACTTCCGCTGCTGAGAAACCCAGATATGTGAAAAAGGTCCATAGTGCACAGATTTTTATAGACTTTTAAGTAGTGCACACTGCACAGATGGCACTGTTATAGTTTATGTTGTAGTTTAATTTAATAAACAACATGTCATTCAATTGTCACAGATACATAAGTATTATGTTTATTTATATCAATTTTAATATATATTAATAGCTTATATACTACATATTAATATATTAAAAGTATATACACATGTACATGATGTCATCTAGTGTCACAAGTGTTTTCCGCAGGAACCTTCTGAATGGATCACGTGACCGGAAGTACGGTTTCTAGTGGGAACGCGCGAACGTTGCTCGAATTGACATCTCGGGCGCGGTACACTGAAAACGGGTATGTGAGAAGCAGCTCTTTTTAACAATATGTGTTTAATACACCTGTTTCGGTCAGACTAGGATGTCGATCATTGAATACTCTGACAAACGCACGCTTAACTTGATGTAGCATGTCGTATTGAGGATGTTGTGCAACTTAGCTTGTGGCTTGCGGTATTTTTGTAAATTCGTCCGGTAATACAAGCGTAAGTTTGCATGTTCACTGGAAAAATATTGTCTGGGTTTTGCCTTTGTTTTCACATTGACCGGATATCTACATTAAATGTACGCTTATTTGCGTTGCTTTGACTGTTCTCTGTAGATCCCACCTTCTCGCACGCCATGATTGGTCGGTTATGTCCAATGCCTGCACGCTATTGGTCAAACTACTTTTCAGTCATTACCTTCAACAAGTATGAAAATGATAGGAAAACAAAGCCAAATCCTGGACATTTAGGCAATTTAGAAATCCCAGAAATCAACTAATTTAGGATTCAACAAGGCATTGGTATAACTATAGTTAACCGTTACTATTAACTATTATAACTATTGTTTAAATTGAACTTGTTCAATATCGTCTTGGTAATACATAAGGGTTCTCCTACAGTCATTTTCAATCACCATTAACTCAGATTTGCCTGCTCAGTATTGGTGAGTTGATGTCTTTTCCAGCTCAAGAGGACATTAAGCAGAATGTCCCCACCAATGGGAGACAGCCACAAGCGCTTCTTGCAGACCATGATGAGCAATGGCATCATCAGTGCATCTCGGGCTGCAGCACTACACAAACACTGCTGTGAGACCCATGGAGGTATGAAGAAAACCACTGGCTGCAATTTAGCCAAATTCAGTTGGATAATGTGTTTATGTAGTATTTATTTTGCTCTTAAGACAAAATGTTTAAAAAAACTAAGTTAAAAAGCAAAACTATAATTTGTAATTTGGAAATTGTATATAGGTGTCCTATTTGAATTAAGCATCTATCTTGCCTTTCTAGCACACTATGTGGCAGACCGATTAGAAGATTTTATTAATATCATCAACGCGCATCTTCAGTCCTTGTTCATGCACATCAGGAAAGGCATGTCTGAAGACGATGGACTCGAGTATTATGCCTTGGTTAGTTGAAATCTGCATGCACATCTAAGGAGAGATTTCTTATTTTTTACTGATGTCTGTTCAATTTCTGTATTAGATATTATGTAAATTTTTTGTTTTATATATTATTAATTCGGGAAGAATAATATTAGCATTGTATTACATTTATGTGCTTGATGTGATATTTTTAAAAGTCAAAATAGAAATAAATTCTTGCGTTTGTTATTCAGGTAAACGTGACAGAGACGGACATAACAAGAATGGCGTCTGATTATGCAGATAATGAACTGGAATTATTCAGAAAAACGGTATATGTTGATTCTCTCACACACACACACACACACACACACACACACACACACACACACACACACACACATACATACAGACAGTGGCAAGAAAAAGTATGTAAACCCATTGGAATTAGTTGGTTTTCTGTATCAATTATTCATAAAATATGATCAGATCTGCATCAAAGTCACATGTATAGACAAACAATGTGCTTAAATTAACATCTCACAAACAATTATAATCTTTCGTGTCTTTTTTGAACACATCCCATTAAATATTCTTAGCGGTGTGGAAAAATTAAGTGAACCTTACCTTGTTTTCGTTACCTGGATGAGCCACAATGTTTTTAAAATTTTTTTTTTGGGGTGATGAGTCTTTTGTTTGTCCTGAGAATATGAGAGTATAAAAGACTATTCTAATTTTTTTCTTAGGAAAGTCATGTTTTGTTTTCATAATATCTCTCTTTGTCTCTGCATTCAGATGGATCTGATTGTAGACTCTGAGAGCGGTTCTGCCTCCTCCACCGATATTTTAAATTGTGCCGACAGCCTCCAGACAAAGAAACTGAAGAAAAAAGAAACCGAGCATGTATTAAACAAATTTGTCCAGGACAAATGGTTAAATGAGGTATTCATTTTAAAATCGGTCTTTTCCCATATATAAATAACTCACCAGTCGCTGCCTCCAAAAGTAGTTAAACATTTTTTTTTTATTTGTTCTTTTGTTTCGCTGCTTTAGAAAGACGGTGAATACACATTAAGTGTGCGCTGCATTGTGGAGATGGAACAGTATATGCGCACAATCTACCAAGACCTCATCAAAGTGTGTCATGTGTGCCACAACATTGCCCTGCAGGTAAAGTCATGAACATGAGTAAAGGTCATGAAGTTTTTTTTATTACGGAAATCCAGGATTTAGATCTCCATCATTTAATTTGAAACGCAAGAAGGAATTTTAAAGAAATAACCCACCAAAAAGTCATCATTTCATCACCCTCATGTTGATTTCTGTTTAGCTTGTTTAATAATTGATTAGTTGAATTTTTATTACTTATGTTACATGTATTGAAATTGTATTTCTATAGAATTGCCTTGGCTATAGGGGTTACCTGATAGCATTTTCAAACAGAGGAAACTGCAAACAAGAACTTTTCTTTTACATTTAGTGCCAGATGTGTGAAAACCCAATATGTGGAATCAAGGTGCATCTCCCATGCGTTGCTAGATATTTTAGAGCACGCAGTGACCCTCGTTGCCCGGAATGCAGTGATTTCTGGCCTCACGAGATTCCAGGTGAACTGTTTTTCTTTTTTTTGTGTGAATATTTTATTTTTGCCTTTGAACTATAACATAAAAATACAAAACACAAATTTTACATTACTTGGCGCACAAGGCAAAAAATACAATAGAATGGGATTATACAGGATGTCATAATTGTTACAGTGTAAGACCTCATTTGAAAAGAGAATCCCTCCGGTCTATTGAAGTATCTTCCATGTAACAGAAAAGGGGTTGCCAGATTTTATGAAATACTTTACTTTTATTTCTTAACCAGTATGTTAATTTTTCCAAGGGTACACAGTTACTAACCTCAGATAACCACAGACATATGGGAATAACTGTATCAGATTTCCACGTTATTTCAATGCACTTCTTAGGAATTATTAGGAACATTTCTGTGAGTTCTTATGGCATAAACTTGCCTAATATTAGCGTAATTACCCAGTAAACATACTTCTGGGTTTGTTGGAAAATTGACTCCATGGATATCAGACTCCAAACTCCAAAGTTGCATACTTTTTGCCAAAATTCCTGAACTTAAGGGCAGGTCCATGTGGAATGAAAAAAAGTTCCCTTCTCCACACCACATCTAAAGCAAAGAGGTGAAATTTTATTAAACTTATGAAGTTTTGATGGTGTGATATACAGTTGGTGAAGGAAGTTAAGATGAATTATACTGTATCTAGAGTTCAAGTATGATGCAGCACCATCCTTACACAGTTCACCCCATGTTTCCCCTTCAATGCTAATGTCCAAGTCATGTTCCCATTTCACTTTAGATTTGTCTAATTCAGGCACTGGTTGGTTAACTGTTTTTCATTAACTGATAGATTTAATATGAACAATTTGTTAGTTGTTTACTTAAAAAGTTTTTACATTCCAATGTTTTCATGTTTCTTTTTCTAATTTGCAGAAATACTGCATTCCCAGTCACAGAGTTCACAAAATTTGCCTTCATCATCCAGAGAGAGCACTGCTCCCACACCATCACGCCGGTCAAGAAGGTCGTAATCTGCTTGCTGATTCATTGCTGCAGCTGGCCTTTTGACCATTAATGAGGATTTTTCAAGTGTCTAAAAGTTTTTCTACATGCATTTTCTATTTATAAAGAATTGTTATTGGAAAGGGTTCTTTCTCAGTTTGACGTAATTTTTGTTGTAATTCTGATCCAAGATCAAATAGTTTAAATAAAATCTATTTACTCTTGTATGGAAACATTTGCTGTCTCTTGAATTTTAGCATTTTGTACAGTTGCAAAAATAAAATAAAAATTGAGAAACAAACTTCAAATGTCTCTTTTCAAAAGAAAATCTTAAAAAAAAAAAAAAAAAGATCAATTCAAGTTGTCAGCACATTTCAAAGTGTTGCAACTAAATGTGGGTAACCATTTAATTTAGTTCCCTACATACTGTTCCTGTAGCTGAACTGGTAGAGAATGAAGCAAGCAAACCAAGACCATGAATGCAAATTACATAGAAATACATGCACTGTTAAATGTATAGCTTGAATATGATGATCCGCCTTGAATAATGTGTTATTAATGGAAATAAACAGAAACATTTGCTCTAGTTGGTATAACAAAATGTAAAATTATTCAAAATTATACTGAGGTAAGATGAGATCCTACCTTGGGCAAGAAACCCTTCTGGCTGAACTTTTACAAAATGAATAAATGACTTGATACATCTGAAATGTACGTTTATTCTATGACTTAAGGAGTTATATGAATATGTAAATATTTAATGAAAAGCAAAGATGGAAATATTGAAGAATAACCCCATCAATTACACAAAATAATACATTTATATGTATATAACATTCAGCCTAAAACTGATAACATATTTGGCATTTGTACAAATAAAGACAATGTTATAAGACTTGACAGCACACACTTTGGTTACGTTGTTTTATTCTCTACAAATTAGGACCACCAAAAACTGACAGAAAAGCTGGGCTCTAGAGAGCACACATAATGCCAGTGCTGTTGAGGAATGAAGAGGACATCTCTGGGCTGGAGAACACACTCCTGATAGAAGGCTTTAGAGAAGTCTGGGAACTTCACCAGGTCTGCATTCTCCACTTTCTTCCTGGTGGTGGTAAAACAACTTTTTTTTTTTTTTTTAAGATATAAAACAACTTATGTGATTATTTCAAAACACTTTAAGAACAAGAAACCTGCTGTCATAAATTAGGTCTTCTACCTGACTGGTGTTGTGCAGTAGCTGCGACTGATGTGGATAGAGATTTTTTGTTTCATCTGGGCTGTAGAGCCGGATGTATTTCCTTCCAACCACCTGACATCCAAAAACACAACCAGAATGCAATGAAACGGGGGGAACAAAAGCCTTGCCTTTCAAATGCCAAATGCACCATTTGTCTCTTGTTTACCTGTGCCAAAAAATTCTGTTGAGGATCCTGATGGAGAGGAGACACAGTCCCTCCAGGCCCAAACCAGGCATTAATTGTAATGTCATCCTCATCTCCCTCTCCAAGACAACAATAGTCTGGGATGTGAATATCTTCTTTCAGCTCTGGAACCTATCAGGATGAATAACAGCCAAAGTTACTGTTATTGGTTTTGAATGATGCTACATCTGCTAGTATAATTCCAAGTCTAAGAAAACTGCCATAGCGCAAACTAAATTCACAAAAACTTTGCACTTTTAACAGTATTAAGAGAAAATCAATAAAGAAATATTGCACCCAACAAAGAAAACTTGCTGAAGAATGACTCGCCCTCAGGCCGTCCAAGATGTAGATGAGTTTGTTTCTTAATTAGAACAGATTTGTCGAAATTTAAAAATGCATGACTTGCTCACAAATGGATCTTCTGTAGTGAATGGGTGCCGTCAGAATGAGAGTCCAAACAGCTGCTAAAACATCACAATAATCCACAAGTAATGTAAATAATCCAAAGGTTTGTGTTTGTAATAAATTCATCAATAAGATGTTTTTAACTACAAACTGATACTTCTGGCTAAAATCAATCAATCAATAATATTGATGAATTAATAATATTGATTTCTTCAGTGAAAAAGTCATCTTGTCTGAATCAGGTGAGGAATCTGCATAGATCGAGCACCGTTTATAAGTGAAAAACAGTCCAAAACAAATAAGTCAATGGAGTTTGATGTGAGAGGACAACGGGATGGACTTTTTTTACTGGAGGAAGTGTTATTATGGATTAGCATTATTATTATTAAACCATAACCATGGTTATTTTTATAGAGTCTTAATTATGGATTTGTTTATTACAAACACATAGCTTTTGACTTCCCAAGACGTTAATTGATGGACTGGAGTTATATATATATATATAATGTATAATTTTATTTATTTTATATTATATACATTTGTGGATTATTGTGATGTTTTTAGCAGCTGTTTGGACTCTCGTTCTGACGGCACCCATTCACTGCAGAGGATCCATTGATCAGACAGTGATGACATGCTAAATTTCTCTACATCTAAGATGGCCTGAAGGTGAGCAAATTTTCATTTTTGGGTGAACTATTCCTTTAAAAGTAAAGTATGTAGATTCTGGTCCTCTAGTAGCACCATAAAGAAATGCAACTGACCTGATCAAACAACTGATGCTGAGCCAGATATCCCACTCCATCCTCTGCCTATAAGAAAATCACCAAAAAACAAATTATAGACAGTTTACAGCTTCTCTAGGCAAAAAAAAAAAAAAAAACACTATCTTACAATGAAATGAAACTGAAATGATTCTTACTGTTCCTATAATGTAGCGGTCTATGAAGTCATTCATTGTAATGAGCTTTTGTGACCACTCTTCATCAGTGTACTTGGATCCCACTTCAATAGGTACCGTCCAGCAGCCAGCGATAGTTCGTAAGTAGTCTATGCTTAGAAAGAGTGTACAGTAGGGTTGTTTACAGATGTTTCAAAATCTAATAATTAATTTTTATCAGTACCTTCATGGATGCTCTGTTAAGGCTGGCCAGTGATCAGTGATTCCCTCTATAATCACAGGCTTCTGAGGATCTAGGAAATCTGATCTGAAGCACTCCAGGGATGGACAATGAATCCTAGGCACTGCTTGTGCAGGGTTTATTACAGGCTCGGGGGCACAGTCCAGTTTCTGTTTTAGAAAAGCTTTATAAGTAAATAATGTACAGCTGAATAAGCTATTAGAACAAGGTTTTAAAGAGCATGACATGATTTAGTAAATTAGGACATGTTCCTGAATCAACAATTGATATTAAACAATCACAGGCCAAACCTAATCAATCAATCAATCAATCAATCAATCAATCAATCAATCAATCTATCTCACTGATCCCAACAAACACAAAAATTAAGTTTTATCATTTTAAATAATATTATTTAAATCATATATTTGTAAATGTATAATTTCACATTTATTTTTGAATTAAAATGAATTATTAATCTTGTTTTAATTTAAAAAATCACATAATTTTATCAAATGTTAGGTTTTCGTTACAAAGAAAATTCGCAATAATAGCTGAAAATTATGTAATTATTATAATTATACACCGATTTACCACTGATTTGAATAATTCCAAGACAGCAATTTCATAAATGCTTGTTTTTGAAAATTATAACATAAAATGCAAAAAAATAAAATAAAAATGTTGAAGTATTAAAATTACTACAACAACAAATTCAAAGCTAAATAGAAATATAAAAAAATCTATATATACAATAAAATTGACAAAAACATACATTTCCCTAATTAAAACTTGAACTAAAATTTAACTGAAAGTATAAAAATAAAAGCTACTTCAAAATATTTATAAATACTATAATAGCATCTAAATAATTCTAAAATAACACATTTTAATTAACTTCACAGCAGGGAAAGCTAATTTTAAAAACCATGATATATCTGTACACAAGCTGTCACAAATCCTTCATGCTCTTGTCTTTAGGAGGGAAGACTTCACCTTTGAACAGGGTTCTTCACTCCTCTGTGCTTTGTTTGGACTCTTCCTTTTCATTTTATTTCTTAAGACACCAACAATCCTTTGCAGAATGTTGTCCATGATGGCTGCTCCCATTAACAGACCCATGTCACATGTTTTAATGGCCTCTTGGATATTATATTGAGATGGATTTCCATGACATAAACTTAAGACTTTGAATAAGCAGCCATAAGAGTAAACTCTCCTCCACTCCTTGTCTACATCTCTCCATGTCCCAGTGCTGAGCTTCTCCCAGGACTAATCGATAATGACCTGAGCTCTTTCAGCAGACGCTGGGCAATCTGCTTCACTGTACAGCTGATCTCTAGCCAGCTCGATAACCTTCAACACACCGAATTCAGTCTTTTCGCTGAAGTGAAGTGGGAATTCAGACACTGTGGAGGGCAAAACAGCTCGAACATCAGTCTAGATTGGAGCCATGAGCAGAAGAGACTTTTACAGATCACTTGTGATTGATGATCTGGTGAAAAGAGATCACAGGAATGGTTTACTACTTGCTTGGGAGAAACACAACTATACTGATCAAGGTATTGAAATACCGATATGGTATATATTACACGTCATATTTGTTATAATAAATAATAAACACCGTTTACAAAGGTAAACAGATAGCGTCAATTACGTAAGAAATGTGTGACTAATATAAAAAGAAAAGTATTAAAGCGAAAGGCAGTAGTGCCCGTTTTTAATGTTCGGCTAGAAACACAGAAGATTAATAACGTTCCACTCCGGAACACATCCCCTTGTTATCAGTGTCGTTTCATTGCGGTAACTGGTGTACACAGTACACACAATATGAAAGTATATGTCTTATATATATATATATGTCAATATTAACAAAACATTTGTTTGCAGAAATAGAAAGGTCTGTTATATCCTAGGCTATCCCCTACTTCTATTTGATGTTAAAAATTATTGTATGTTTTCTGAAAGTTAACTTCCATATTAAAAGGATAGTTCACCTTCAGTTGCTGGGCCCCATTGATTTCCACAGTATGGAGAGAAAAAAAAAACACTATGCAAGTCAATGGGGACCAGCAATTGAAGGTGAACTATTAAGGCTCAACCTGAAAGATATCACTGTAAAACTCTTCTGAAATAAAACGGTAGAAAATTGTTAGCCAATCAGAATAATAAAGGCCTCCTTGACAATGATTATTAATGATGACTAACAGATGAATAGTAATTATATTGTCACTTTTATTACTGTGTCCTGATTACAATTCCTAACAGCCAAGGTTGTTTCAAGTACATGCATGCAAGGTGTCCAATGCATGTAATGGGGGCATCTTTTCTTTTGTATATTTTCTGTAAGAACTATTGTTTATTTACACGATATAATGAAAACAGTGATTATCTCTGTGTTCTGCTGATGTGTTCATAACCCTATGCTGCTGAGTCAGCAAGCCTGTTTACTAACTAGGCCACTTGATTGGACGCTGCACATGTGATACAGCTGTATCTTTCAGATCAGCATCGCTGCAGAAGTGTTAAAGGATTTAATATGGAGCAAATATTGACCGCTAGAATTGGGAAGGACACTCTTTGATGCGATAATCTGTTTTGTGTGTTACTTAAATGACAGCATTTGTTTGGTTTTTTAATTTACCCTTGATTTCTTCCATGGCCATTGAGCAGACTGCTCTGTGGAAAAGAGCCAGCTGTTGAAGAATCAGATGTCTGCGCAGCTAGATGATCTGTGAAGGAGTATGTTTAGGGGGGCACAGTGAGGTTTTTACATGAGATTTTAATGGTGGTGAAAACTGCAGTGTGTGTTATGTACTATACACTGAATAAAATTAATGCTGAGAAACTTTCAACATATTGCATACATTAAACAATGCAGCATGTCATCATGTTCCTCACAAAACTGTTTTAGTCAACGCCATTTCTGACCATTTTGGCATCATAGGTGAGATCCCCATTGATGCCTTATTGATTAGTTCCAGTCCAAGCATTTATTAAATTGTTTAATTTTCTTAACATTCTAAATTAAATCAACAAAAATAAAAATATTACATATTGATGCCTTTATGTTGAACGATGAATTTAGTAAATCTTGACAGAATTCTGTGACAGAAACAAAGACTTAATGACATTCCCAGTATGTTATTTAGAGTTACGTTAAAATTTTAGGATATAATACATCTAGAAGGCAATTAATGCATTTAAGGTTAATGATACCATTATTCAAAATATTTCATATGAGAAATGTAAGTATATGACCTTTAGATTATATGTTACAAGAACACTTTACATTTACATACATGTTTATTAATTTAGCAGACGCTTTTGTCCGAAGTGACTTACAAATGAGGAATACAACGAGCAATTTATCATAAAGAGGCAATAAGCACTATTAATACAATGTTTCCGAAATCGTTCAGAAAAGTAAAAGCTAAAACAGGGAGGAAATAAGAAGTGAAAGCATAGAGGATTTTTTTTTCAGCTGGCATTCCAGACGGGGGTGGGAAGATCATTCAACCAGCAAGGAACAGTGAGTGAAAATGTTCTGGAATGTAATTTTGTGCATTTCTGAGATTGTATCACAAGATGTTGCTCACTTTCTGACCTCAGGCTCGTAAGAGTGAGTAGAAGTAGGAGTGTGCAAAGCACGCAGCTATTCTGTATGCAAGCATCAATGTCTTGATCTTGATGTGAGCTGTAACCTGTAGCCAGTGCAGTGAGATAAAGAGAGGTGTGATGTGGGCTCTCTTGGGCTCGTTGAAGACCAGTCATGCTGCTGCGTTCTGGGTCATTTATAGAAGTTTCATTGCATATGATGGAAGTCCAGCCAGAACAGCACTGCAATAGTCTGGCCTAGAAATGAGAAGGGACTAGATGCGAAGTTGCGCCATCATTCATTTTTATCAATACAATACATATTTGGATTTCTGATCAAATTTTTTCTGATAACATTTTAAAAATTCTGTTATTCTTATGCTAATATTCAGTTGCTTAAATATGCTTAACACATGGTGAATTTTTGCCATGTCATTATGTAAACGGAGGCATTAAGCCTTGGCACCTCTCCAGCTGGTGGCGCCCTTGACAACCGCCTACTTATGCCTGGAAACGACCCTGATTTCAGTAACTTAGTTATGTTTGGAATTGGACATTTTTATGTCTTCAGTTCTTCTGTTTGCCAAGGTAGCATTTAATTGATCAAAACTATACCCCTCAAAAGTACTAATAATAAATGATGAATTATTCTGAATTATTATTACTATTTGAAGTAACTGTTTTCTTTATACATTTTAAAATTCTGTGATAGCAAAACCCCATTTTCAGCATCCATTACTCCAGGTTACAAGAAAAACTTTTCACTCTACTCATTCTTATATGCTAATTTGGTTCTGGAGAAACCTTTTATTATTATTAGCACAGTTGAAAATGTGTCTTCATGAAGCGTGCAAATTGCAGTACAATGTGTTTTTTTTCAGCTGCTGAAGTATTGTGTTTCTTGCAAGTCACTTTTGCAAGCCAAATTCTGATTTTAAAAATGACTAAAAAGAAACAAATTTCTTTAGAAACTCATCAGTCTATTGTTCTGTTGAGAGATGAAGGCTGTTCTGTACAAAAGAAGAAAGCAATCTTGATCTAACCAGCACAGAAATAAATATGGTCAGCCTAGATGCACAACAAGAGGACGAGTATAAGAATCTGTAGTTTGAAAGACAGACCGCTCACTGATGCTCAGCTGGAAGCTGCATTGAACAACACTCACTAAACACCAGCTTCATCTTCATCAGAGAACATTCTCAGACACTGGCCCTTTAGATGGAGTTTCAAAGAAAAAGCCACATCTGACTCTCTAAGATTAGAATAAAGGGGTAGATGGAAAAATAACACTTAAAAAGATTAAAAAAGAGTATTATGGATGGATGAGGGGCATAGAGGAGAAACAATAATGTACGGTATGTGGAAAATAATGTGTTTTTTTAACCTTAAACCGCATAAACACATTTCATTACTCCAAATACACAAAATAATGTGTTCTTTTTAGCAACATCATATGACCCCTTTAAAGTGCTGTTAGGAACAGTTTGATTGTAAAGTGCTGCTGTGTCACAATAGTACTGTTTTTACTGTATTTTAGATTTTAAGAAATAATAGTAGAAACTTCCTTCCAAAACAATAAAAAAATCTTACCAACCCTTATGGTAGAATATGTCCAAGATCATGGTATCACCCTGGTATCATATAATTTGGCAAACTCTGATAATTGATCAAAAATAAATGTATATATTTCTGCGACTGCAGTTTCTGAAAGCGAAGTCGGTCACATTGCAGATGTAAGCCAGTATCTGCTCACTGAAACACTTAAAAAAATTTAAAGTAGCAGGGAGGACGCCTTAGGTTAGACTGCAGAAGTGCTTTTGTGGTCCCACTGTGCCTTTGCTTCTGAGTAAGGGCTACACAGCTTGAGCTCAGTCCAAGTACTTATAAAGTTCAAATACTGGATAAAAGGTGAACTTCGGGCATAGTGACATCACATGACTGTGGCTTTCTATTCTTCGCTATTTTGGTGACCTTGCATACACCTTTGTTTTAAAATTAGGGTATTCATATTTTTCATATTTAAATGAATGTTCAAATATATAGATTGTTATTGATTGTTATGCCCTTATGCATTTTTTTCCAATAATTAAGTGGCTTGCCTAAATCTGAAGAATTCATGCAGCGTGAATAGAGCTGTGTTTTGAATCAATCAAACAACCTTGATAAGGTCTGTCTCTTGAAGATCGATTTTGTGATTGTAAACAAGGTCAGTGTGTGACGTGAATTATGTGTGATAATATATACTAAAATTTAAAACAGAATACATTATTGATTGTTGTTTTAATGCTGCTGTGCAATACAACGTTTAATTTGAGGCATGGTGATTTATGGGAGATGTTTTTGTTCAAAGGCATTTGTTACTATAGCTTACATATACTCATGAGGAAGTGAAATAATTCTTGATTCTGTAGATCTGTGGACTGGACTAAGAATTGCATGAAAGAGTTCTTAGCTTCTTAGAGAGATTTTTTATACTGTACACATTGATGTTTTTTGTGTGTGTGTGTTTTTGGTAGTACTATGTTACATAAAAGTAAAGAAAAATTAGCTAACATCAAATTGTGTATTTTGACCTGTCTCACTGCAGAGGCCTTGACCATCTCTACTATGACATTATTTTTGATAAAATATTTTGAATTAGTATTCAATTCATTGTAGGAAAAAAAAACCCTAAACACAACCAGTTTTACTAATCAAAAACCAAACAATTTATCTGTCCCAAATTTTGCATGCAAATGTTTCGTTGCATGATTTTTTCACATTTTGAAACCCATTTTACACTTTTATGGCATTTCATTGCATTTTATGGCGTCTCATATTTTAAAAATTTTATTTAGATATTAATTTAATATTTAATGCAAAAAGGGTTTTAAACTGTATTTATTACAATTTCAATTTTTTGGTAGCAAGGTTGCAGATACCTCATTTAAAATAAATAGAAAACAAAAAAATCGAATGTATCAAATGTATCTAAAAATGTCTTTTTGAAAAAGAAAAAGATGTTTTCACTCATATTTTTTCCCCCTGTAACATGCACAGTGCGTTCTAAGATCATATCTTTCCAGACCTGTTTTGCAGGTGTTGTGCAGCATAGTCTATGCTTTACACGCCTGACGTTTTGTTTAAAACATTCTAGTCATTCTTAACATTTGTCAAGCACTTTTGCAACTATATTATATTTTAAATTTCCAGTGTAGATATTTCTTCTAGATTGCAAAAATAATATTACAACATTCATTCTGCAATAGGAAGCATGCAACATTTGGCAATGGCAAGTGATGAAATAGTCATGGTCGACGTTACTGAGAAAAAGTACATTGCATTCAATGCATTTGCTGACAAATGTGACCTCGTTTGTGCTTGGTATTGGGGTCTGTAGTAAACATGAATGGTACTGTGGAGCAGACACTGTACTTGTTTGGCCTTGATTAGGAGGAGGTTGGATTGTCTCGGCTGGAGAGGAGAATGTATTATTCAAATGCGGCACACACTGTGGGGAGGAAGGGGAAGGGGAGGGGTTGTGTTGAAGGTCGAGGGCCTGATGATGATTATGATTCCTGTCCGTAGGCTGTCAGCACTCACATTACCTGCTGACTGTTTTCCCAAGCACACTTCAGTGCTTGTGGTTGGCTCCAAATTTTTGCTGAAGATGAACATATTTCATAAAAAGAGGCTTTTGCAATGAGTTTGAAGAGGTCATTAATGGAATGGATACTGGAGACATTATTGGAGACCAATTATCGCTTCATATGCAGCATGCAGTGTGAAGAAAAATACAAGTGTGCTGTTATAAATCCAGGGATTTTGCTATGTAGTGGGCCTGTTGTAATTTATCATTTGTATATATGAGTATGAAATATTGCTGCACTGAATTTTGTAGATATACATGTGTGAGGTACTTAAGCAATCAAGAGCATACGGGGATTGCATCTAATGTATTTATATTGCACCTAACCTTAACCTTAGTCATAACAGCATCAAAAATGTATTATTCTTTGAGGATGAAAAATACTTGCTAGCTGGCGAATGTTGGGTATTGTGGATAGTTGCAGAGAACAAAGGAAAACTAAAAGAGGAGCTGAAAAGAGGAAAATAGACCTATGCATAAAAAGATATTGAATTTTCTGTGGTGTAACTAAGGGTTTGTATGGATTATAGGGTTGGGTGATGTATCATAATATTTTTGTGATATTAAATTCATAGAAAATAAAGCAGCATTGTGAGCATTGCTATGATTTTAATGCAATTTTTACTTGGCAAGAAGTCTCCTGAAAACGGCATCATTAAAGATTTATTTTTTATTTTTTATGATTCATGACTGTTTTAGTATTTATTCAAATATTTTAATAAAATATATAGGTAACTACACTGAAATAAAAATAATGGTATGGGATTTATTGTGTAATTATTTGCGAACTAGCAATTTCTGAGTTTCAAAGAAATGGCAAATAACATTTAATTAAACATGAAATTTTGAAGTACAAAGACTGAAATAGTATTTTCTTGTAAAACATACTCCAATAATCTTTGTTTTATTTACAACTTTTTTTTTTACAGTGTTCTTATTATATTAGTGCATTTAAATGAGAGGTATTCATAGTTGTTACTTGTCTTTATTGAGTGAAAATCATGATTTGCTTAATTTATCCACTTATATTTACATTGGTTTATTTCTTGTTTTAAACATTAGAAATCAAATTGGGTCTTTTTGATTATTTTGATTGGAAAATATATGAAGCATCAAATATTCATCCAGCCCTTTTGTGAATAAAATTTTGTATACATGTGTTAATGATTACAGGTAAAAATACTCTTGAATGTTGAAACCTTACCCTGATTTTTATAAGAGATTTTACTCATGGGTTGGGAAATGAACTGTGTCCTAAGCATGTCAGTCAGCCAGCAGATGATCTTTGTGGTCGTAATCAATTTAAGGTTAATCCCATCATGACACCTAGTTGGCCTCCGCAGTGCCAATGCAGCAGCCGACAGCATTAGCAGCATTAGCTCTGCTGCCAGGCTCTTCAGGGCAATGTGAAGTGTGACCGTAAACAGCACCTTCCCAGAGGCTCACAACATCAAGTCACCAAGCCACCAGAGGGGGGAAGTAATCGCCTCCATTATGCTCTAGGTGCTCTGGAAAAAAAGCAAAAGGGGGAAAAAAGGCAAAGAGCCCTGCGGTTGTGTTGCCGCAGATCAGAATCCAATTAAACACTGTTTAGTTCTACATAAGCCGCCAGTCATAGCCTGTTGACTCATGAAATTAACGCATTATTGTGGCACAAAAGAAACCAGTGCACTAGAATGCACAGCATTTCCTCAGGCTGCATTTCAGACAGATTGACATAGCGTACATGGCAGATGTTAACACCAAACTGCACACTCAATGACAAAACAACACCAGCACATCAATAATCCTAATCACGTTGCAGAATTGACTTTTTTTTTGTCTATAGTCCTCTACAAAAGAAGGTCGATATGCTTACAGTTTTTTTTTTTGAGATGTTTGATGGGATCCATTCCACTATGTTGGGATGCATCCTGGTGCTTCTTCCACGCTGCGGCCTGTCAATGTAAATAATGACCACTGCAGTGCCCCTGTGCATCTTGAAGGCAATTTATGAATGCGTAAAAAGTATTAAAGGTTAAGGGTTGCAAACTTCTACCGTTGTTTCTAATGGACATGGGAGATGCCCTGCGGAGGTGACAAATGAAGGTCCTAAAGTTAAACTGTGAAATAACAAAAAGGAAAGCTTTAAATGAGTAAATAGCATTCATGAACCTTGTCTACTTAACACTAGCAGATACATTTTCGATGCAAGGCCTATATTTTAGTATGCTACAAAACCACATGAAACCAAAATGAATACAAAGAATATACTTTTACATTAAATTTTTACACTTTTTTACACTAAATTTCCCGTTTTTTCTCTTTTTATCATTAGCTATGTTTACATGCACCCAAGTGATTTGTTAGTATTTAGATTGATGGCTCAATTGGATTGGAAATCCTTCATTTAATGTAAACCTCAATCAAATCGACTGACATTATTACACTGACTTTCTTGATTCTAAACGTGACGACTGTGTATTTGCTGAGGTTTTGTTTGGAATGAGTGTGATGCACATGTAAATGGAAATATGAATCTAATGTAATGCAAAGTTTCAGTCTCAAGCTGTTCCAAACCTTTATGAATTTCTTTCTTCTGCCGAACACAAAATGTTGAAAAATGTTGGCAACAAATGAGTTGCTGGTCCCCACTGACTTCCATAGTGTAGAGAAAAAACACTATGGAAGTCAGTGGGAACCAGAAACTGTTAAGCAGAAGAAATACATTCAAACAGGTTTGGAACAACTTGAAGGTGAGTAAATGATGATAGAAGTTAAATTTTTTGGATGAGCTATCCCTTTAACATAACTAATTACTAATTTAAAAAACAAACAAAACTGAATGTCAATGAACCGATACCATGCAGCTCTCCTGTTGCTCATGCTTAGCAACTACCATTGAGATGAATGGGAATGTTAACTACCATTGAGATAAATGGCAGATAGATAGCTCTCTCCAGACCTTCTTGATATAAACAGGCTTCTCCTCCCCAGTACCTCTCTAAACAGAGTCCCAAGGGTCAGTGTTAGGATAGAGGCCTCTTTTTGCTGTTGCATTGGGCACTTTTGCAACTCAAGCTAAGCAGGTGCTCAGTTTCAGTAGCCTAATATGTGTTGAGTGTCTGAATGGCACACCAGAGCACAGGCAGCCGTGTCTGAACCACTTTGGATCAAATTAATTCAACCAGGTGTGCCCCCACACTGCTGGGGTGCAGGTGACACCTGCTACATTCCTTTAATTAGAGGTAAAACAGCTGTTTCTGGATAGTTCTATGGTATAAACCCCCTCTGCCCACACTCCCATCGGAATGTCTCCTTTGAATAAAGATGCAACGAGTATGAGTGACTTTTGACTCTCAAGGCCATCGTCAGAAGACACAATGGATGATGCATAAAGAAGAAAGATCTGGAACATTTCCAAGAGGTAAAGGTTTTCATCGTTCAAGAGACTTGGATTTTCAGTTCTATTGAAGTCTAAATATTGTCTCAGATGTTTCATGTTTGGAAATGCTTCAGAGAAGGACAATAATTCAGACTCTGAATAATGTGGAGGTGAGATTGAGAGTGATAGTTTGACAGTATGTATCTGTAGCAGTTGCTCATTGCATAGAGAAAGTCATGAATAGCCCACTGACTCAGACTGACGGGACTGTGGCCAGTCCTAACGGCAGAGCAGCAGGGGGATTTCATGCACACTCAGAGTAACAGCAGGGAAAATCCCATGAGATACTGGGGGAAAGAACGGTTTAAGAGAGCTTTGATGGTGCTTCACAGTGACAGAGTGCTCTCCGTATGGAGTCCAGTTCCCTCATGTTGGGTCAGCAAGCTTTATTATGTGACTTAAGGCCTGTTCTCACCAAGACAAATGCTTGGTGCAAAAATTCAGGGTGATAACATCTTGGCTGCATCTGAAGTCACATACTTCCCTGCTAGGTGAAAAAAAATATGTGAACAGTAGTATGTCAGAATTCACAGTATTCATAAAAGAGTAGGCAAAAAGGACCCGGGTGATATTCAGTTTTTGGTGAGATTTTGAAGTGCACATCCAATGGACACTTTACTTTCCCATAAGGCCACGGGAGAGGGTTTGTGAATGGCACTGAAGCCATGAAATTAACACTGGTAGGTCACATGACAATGACAACATGGTGAATCTTGATTACATTCATACTACACACATTCATACTATATTGAATATACTTTTTTAATGGTTATGATGTATGCAGCTATTTATTTGAATGAATGGTTGTTAATACTCTAATGTTCTAATTTCTTTTCCATTGCACTGTCAATAAAGCAGTTTTTGGTCACATGTCCAGAGCCGCTGCTGTTACATAAAACTACGCTCATAAACACTCCAAGCGACGTATTATATGTATTGTATTCGTTTGTGTTTGATAAACACCACAGTGAACACAAAACTGCGAACGGGAGACAAACTGATTGAAAACACATTCAGCCTTTGACAGCAGGTGGCTCTTTAAAGCAGAAATACCCCAGTATTTGAAAACATGTAAATACTGTTTGTCTTCCTTTCTTCTCCGTTACAAGTGTCAGAAATGAAAGGTGCACTGGGGTATTTTCTGCTTTTTTGCAAGCGCCACCTACTGTCATGGAGTGGAATTTCATTTTCATTCAGCCCATCTGCCTTTACACTTAATCTTATGCAAAAATCTGTCTGAATTCTTGTCAAACATTTGCGTTGGTGTGAACAAAACCATGGACTGCAGAACTGAGTACATGTCATTACTGAGCCCTTACTTTCCCTTATTGTGTTTAGAAAAAGTTTTTAGCCATGAATTATTTCTGTTTTGGCTGGTATCATTAGAAAAGTTGTGGGTACAAACCCAGTAAATGCACTCTCTCGAAATTAATTGTATTCAGTACCACAGCTACACGCACAGTTATTTCCCAGCAGTGAGAACAACGAGTGATTGCAATATTGCTTGTTTCTAATAAGTCAGTTCTTTCTCCTGTTTTCAATTTTGTTGGAAATGTAATGATCCACTTTCATTTTCATTGTGGTAAATGAACTGATTCTTTGCCATGGAATGCAAGATGATATCAATAATGAGAAACAAAAACAAAGCTGTTCTGATTTTTTTGTTCAAAGGGTGGGTGTAGGACAAAACTGTTAATGGAGTTTAGTGCAACTCTCAGCATGATACACACATGTGACCAGCAGAGGGCAGTAGTGTGGCAGCAATGTCACCAGACCCTGTGGCTCAGCACTGCATTAGCAAATGTGAGCAGAATGGAAAAGGATCTCCCATTTTACCCACATGTTCATGGCTGATGGCTCCTTATCATTTTCACATGTATGAAGTCTGTTTTCAAATATTTTGATTTTCTGTCACACTGAATCCAGTGACAGTGAACATCACCCTCTGATTTATAATAGCTCTAAGTGCAAATACAAAATTAGGTCCCACTTTATATTAAGGGGCCTTACCTACTATGTACTTACATTTAAATTATCATTTGGTACAATGCACTTATTGTGTACATACATGTTTTTACATTGTACTTATATTTTAAAAATACCTGCATGTAATTACATCTGTAATTAATTTCTGTAATTACATTTATAATTACACTGTTGACCCATCCCTTACACCTTAACCCACCCTTAAACCTACCCATACCACCAAACCTGTCCCTAACCTTACCCATATCCCAACTCAATAGCAGCAAAAGTGTAGTGCAGTAAAAACGACACATGCAAATGCTAAAGGCTCGTTTGCACTAACAGCGATAACGATAACTAGCAAACAACGCACAATAACATACCGTTTATTTTAAGTCAAGTCAAGTCACCTTTATTTGTATAGCGCTCTATACAATACTAACTGTGTCAAAGCAGCTTTACAGTGTCAAACAGGAAAATAAGCAAGCTTTGCAGTTATGTTGAGGATTCCGAATGCCTGTCAGTGTTTTTATCATTCATCAACTGGAAAAAAATTATTCCGAAAGAGATTCTAACAATATTTAGAATGATTTTTAAAACTATATCGTCACCGTCCTTGGTGTGAAGTGGCCTTACTGCTGAGCATTATTCATGCATCGATGCAGGAGTGATAATAGCGTAGTGCGTCACGCCGTTGTTCCACTTCAGTTCAGCAGAATTCACAAATATCGCTAACATTCATTATACGTGCGTATGTCCCACAAGGCTTTGTTATGTAACTCCGACTGAGCCAGCAGTTGCCTACATTCCCTCCTGGAGAACTCCCTTTCTAGTACACACCTGGCATAAAGACTGCAAAAGATGGCTTGTGGCAGTTTGCGAACAAACAAAACCTTTTGGGTGTGTGGGTGTGTGGGCGTGTGACCTTGGGACACATGCCCATTTTCCAACTGGGTCAGCAGTTACCTTCACTTGCAACACAAAGACTGTGCTCTTCTCCAGCACAAGAATCTCATGCCCGGGGTGGCTGCCTTTCCCGTCTTCAGGCTACACGTGGGAGGGGAAGCGCTTGTGCTTGTTTGCCGTGGGAGTGAGAGATTGATAATTCTTCTGGCACCTGTGACCTGCCTCGCTTTCTGTTGCTGCCAGCTGCCTGGTCACATCACGGCCACATGAGGAAGATGCCCTGTGACAGAACAGCCAAGTTTTACAGCAAACACTGTTCTAGGCCACTTATTCTACTCAGTGTTTCTGAAAACCTCTTCAGCCATGCGACATTATTGTGTACGTAGGTGCAATTCCGGCTGTCATGAGTTCTGTCGGATGAAGCCAAGTCTCGATTGGACCCCGAGCACAGTTGAATCTTATTAGTTGTGCTTGACTCATGTGTCAGTAGACTGCTGGAGTAATGGCGTTGAATCCCACCAGATCATTTAAACGCAGCTCCTAGTGTTATACGTCCAAGTACGCCTCTCCAGGTGTCATGTTCTCATGTTCACTGAAGTGTTTAAAATTATGTAGCTTTATTCAGGATGAAAACAAAGCGACTGGACAAGATACATTTGAAATGAGCAACAAAAATTGGTTGGCTGGTTGAATAATTTGACTGATTGCACGCAGTGGTTTAAATAGTTTGAATTAAACAGGCTTTGCATTGTGGAGAATTGTAGTGTTCAACTTTCACACAAACATTTAAGTTGTTTTCAGTTGATCATATTGTACAATTATTGTGGATTATTGTAGTACTTATCTGTACTAAATAAAACTGATTATTGGAGTATGTTTTATAATTTTTCTACTTCAAAATTTCATGTTTAATTCAATGTGTTACTTGCTGATTTTTTTTAATTGTTTGTGAAATGTAGCGATTTCCGAGTGAAAATTGTTTCTACAATTATTTTCTTTTTTCAGTGTAGACATAAGTGATCCTAGATCCTGGTAAAGTGGATTGTGTAAAGGGTTACGACCATTTCACAACCAAAAACTATAATAAAGATAATGTCTCGGTTACATATGTAACCCTCGTTCCCAGAAGAAGGGAACGGAGACGTTTTCGCAGAGGAGTTGAGCCGGTAACCCGGCCGCTCAGCAGTGGTACAGCAGCCGTGGCGACGGGACGTGATGTCTCCGTTCCCTCATTCAGGGAACGAGGGTTACATACGTAACTGAGACGTTCCCGTTCAGTCGGTCACTCCGAGTTACGTCGGTGACCGACGAATTGGGATTCCTACCAAAGCGCCATGGATCCTGCCCCTTCCAGTACGTTGTGGAAGCCCCATCCTTCCCAAAGGAGGTTTCGGAAGCACTTTACACATATGACATCTGTTTAGGTGCATATGGAAGATTAGAGGTGATTGTAACCCTCATGGAAATGGCAGAAGTCTTCCGGGGAAACACAGGCTTTGAGGCTATACCGTGGACTTTACACATATGGGAACCACTTAGGCCTCTACATATGGAACCCAGCCCTCTACCGGTTCTCACGGATTCATCGAGTGAGGGCCTGGCGCCGGACGTTCCGCCACGTCTGGCTGCCGAGGGGACGGAGGAGCTCGACAGGGCCTACAGTACGGACACTCTGGAGCAGTTTTAACAAGCCGACACTAACCGGGGCCTCTCAATGCCTCTACCAGTTTGAGGTGAGAACACAGGAGGATACCGGCTCCACACGAAGGCTATAGAATCTAGCGAATGTGTTGGGGGTCGCCCAGCCCGCAGCTCTACAAATATCTGTCAGCGAGGCACCACGAGCCAGTGCCCAGGAGGATGCAACACTCCTAGTAGAGTGAGCTCGCAACCTGAGTGGGCAGGGCACACCCTGTGCCTGATAAGCCAGGGTGATGGCATCCACAATCCAGTGGGCCAACCTCTGCTTAGAGACGGCCTTCCCCTTCTGCCGGCCTCCGTGACAGACAAAGAGCTGGTCTGAGGTCCTAAAGCTTTGTGTCCGGTCTACGTATCATCTCAAGGCTTGGACAGAGCAAAGCTAGGGCTGGGTCTGCCTCCTCCGGGGGCAGCGCTTGCAGGCTCACCACCTGATCCCTGAAGGGAGTAGTGGGAACCTTGGGCACATAGCCGGGCCGGACTTGCTGGATAGATAAAAGATGAGAATAATAAACATTACGAGTAGTAAACAGTGAGCTCTTTTGATTGCAGTTCAGCTTTGATGATGATGCACCAACATCATTCATTGAGAGATATGTCTTGAGTTTGAAAGTCCTTTCTTCTTCATCAAAGTGGATGACTTGTACCCTTATGGTGAGCTAATTCTAAAAAAATTAATCTTTGATCACTTCAAATAGATTTAGTCTACATGTTTCTAATGTTAGATGGAGGGATGTTTGTTATAAATGTCTGAAATGATCTGTATCAGTGTGCATAAAAAAATTAATTGTACTGTATTCGTTGTTCTCACATTTACATTTAGGAGACTTATTTCCACACTTAGAGACATATTGCCAATACAAGATAATGAATAAATCTGTTTTTATGACTATTCATGTTAACGTTTCACCTTAAGGTGAAGTTCTGAAGTTCAGTAATAAATTAAAACTTGAAAATGGGGTTAGTAGATTATCTAAATGTGTCTGAAGGTGCAATTCTTCAGTTATGATGATTTTAGTCATAATGATTATTATAATAACTATTTTTGTATATTTAAATGTATGCTGTTAATTGTATGCTAATTAATGCATGCCTTAAATGTTAATAATTACAATTTGACACTTCTTTAACAACTAATTATTTAGAAAAGCACATTTTGAATCCCACCAGCATTATTTATTATAACATTCCTGCACACTAGGCGTCTTGTTTGAAGTCCACTGCAAGCAGACAAACAGTTCTACCTCTATATCCACGAGTCTTACGAATACCATTGTGTTTGGAGGTTAGCCTCATTCTGAATGGGCATAAAGGAAAGTCAGAAATTAAGCTGAAGAACTATAAGTGAACTGGCTGAAGGATCACATTTCCCCATAAGCTCCTTATACTACCTCCAACCTCACAGCTCAGCTATTTAATTGTTTTCTATTATCTGCTGAGGTACGTTCCCATGGGCACTGTATGCTGTCAGTCTATGGAATAGTTTGGCTGACTGATTCTTTGACACCAGTGGTGTCACGAATCCGGTCTATAAACTTCCATTCTCTCACCACCAGAGGTCACCCGCTCTCCACATGGACTCTCACACTACACAGACTGTTACACATCACCCTGGACTACATTTCCCATGCTCCATTGCACTAATCACAAGCTCACTTGAAACCAGTCACACACAGCTGCTACCCATAACACACACTATATAAATCAGTCTCACACCACCATTCAACGCCGAGTATTGTTTAACGTTTATCACTTTGATAGCTACTTTACGGGGTCTAGTCTAGTCTAGTCTAGTCTAGTCTAGTCTAGTCTAGTCTTACATTTCCCATGCTCCATTGCACTAATCACAAGCTCACTTGAAACCAGTCACACACAGCTGCTACCCATAACACACACTATATAAATCAGTCTCACACCACCATTCAACGCCGAGTATTGTTTAACGTTTATCACTTTGATAGCTACTTTACGGGGTCTAGTCTAGTCTAGTCTAGTCTAGTCTAGTCTAGTCTAGTCTAGTCTAGTCTAGTCTAGTCTAGTCTAGTCTAGTCTAGTCTAGTCTAGTCTAGTCTAGTCTAGTCTAGTCTAGTCTAGTCTAGTCTAGTCTAGTCTAGTCTAGTCTAGTCTAGTCTAGTCTAGTCTAGTCTAGTCTAGTCTAGTCTAGTCTAGTCTAGTCTAGTCTTGTCTTGCCTTGCTTGTTTTCCTGGTTCCTGATTCTTGCCACGTATCTTGGATTAACCCTTTGCTTGCTGTTTCGTACTGTGTTTGCTCCTCGCCTGGCCTTATGCTCACGTTTACGGATTACCCCTCTTGTCAAGCCCTCTGGATTATGTTTGCTGTCGTCTGACTCAAGCCTGTTTAGGATTGCTCTTTTGTCTTGCCTGTGCCATACCTGTTTGCTGTTGTTCGACCCTGCCTGTGTTTTTGACTGTTTATTAATAAAAGCTTGCACATGGATCGGCACGCCTCTCATCTTGTCAGCTCCGTAACAAGTGGAGTGACAGATTTGTACTTTTCTTTCATGTTAATAGTTTGCTTTATGATCTAAAACGATGCCATTGCTTAAGTTTGAGCTATTTTGGAAGTGATATTTTGAAAATGTCCATTTTTCACTTACTCCACAAACCTTGTTTTCTTACAGAAACACTGGAATGGTCTTAAATGTCTCCTAGTACATGTTTCAGACCAGTTTAGAGTCTGCAGGTGATCTCATACGTAGCTGTATATGTGGTTTTAGCACATATATATTTCCATACATTTTGCATAGACTATGAAACATACACTATTAAAATATCGATGGCATCTAAAATGTAAGCATTTTGCATACAAAAAAAAAACACTTTAGGGATGTACAAATCTTTAAAAAATGTTTAGGATTAGGTTCACACATTTATAAATTCTTTTACATTTCAGATGCTGTTAGTACTACCATATTTTACATTATAGCAAATGTATACATAAACTTTACATACAAATACTAATATGATCATGTTGCAATGACATGTCTTGAACTATTGTATAATAATGATGTTGCTGGTAAACCATATGAGAGTTAGTGCTATAATTGTTTGTGTATATGAAAAACAATCATAATTCTCATATGAATCATATGGATGTATCATACAGGGTTATTATTGTAACTAAAACTAAAACCATACAAATATTTTTATTACTTGAAATAAAATATAAAAAACTTATTTTTTCAGCTAGTTGCCAAGGCAACATTTATAATTTGTATTTAGTCTAAATTGAAAGTACTGAAATACCTAAAACAAATAGTATTTCAGTGATGCTAAAATAATACTTCTATAAACATTAACTGTACAACTATACACTCCATAAAAGTGGTGCATCACCTGTCAAATTATCTCAGGTGAACCTATTTTTGATGATTCATAAACCCTGTCATTTCTCCCATTGTCAATATACTGTTTAACTTTAAGGAACACGGGCCTGAAAACTGTCACGATCAAACCCCTCGAGCTATTCTGAATGCAAACAATGTCTTTTTTTTTTCTTTCGACAGACACAGATAACGAAACCTCAGTGTTTTACAATGTTTAACTTGGACAGTTTGCCATCACTTAAATCTACAGTGGCCATCTCAGTGTGTCAAAGACTATTGTCTTTAAAGCTCGACGACAGCACATCTCAAAAAGAAACATGACTCCATTCTGTCTTCACAAACACATCAAAGATGCTTATCAAAGGAGCTCTCGTACACCTTCTCAGAGAAACAATGGAAAATAGACATTAGGAACCATGAGAATCCATGTCAGTGTTTTTTTTCTTCCTGAAAATAGAAGAGGAATCAATTAAATCTCAAATGACTGAGATTCTTGCTTTGTTACTATAACATCAATCTAGTTCCCTCAAAGGCACAAATAATGGTATATTATTGATATATTAATAACTTCTGTTCACGGTGAAGTGAATTTGGCTTGTCAAATGTTTTTCTGTACAGTAATGCTGCATTAAACAGATTTAGTTCCACAGTGGAAGAACTGGAACATGTTCCTATTTCACACCCTGTTTGACGGTCTTAATAGCAGAATAGGTTTCCTGAACTTTGTGTACCATCGCAGCCTGTCCTCAGCCTCAGGCACCAGAAATGCCGTCACACACTCAGGGGCGCGATAACCGCCCCACCTGCTCAATAGAGACGCTTCCTTAGAGGTTGACGCTCCCTTCTTGCCTTCATTAAAGCACAGTCATACATCTTCCACATGCATCTGTGGTGTACAGGGAGCTATGCCTTCATCCGGAGAAGTTCTCTGACATACACACTGTATCATCTGTGACTGTGGCAACTTATCAGCACTGGGCTAACCTTTCTAATGCTGATTTAGAGGGAGATCTAATGGGCTGGGGAAAGGTGTGGATGATAGATCCCCCCCGCTAAACAAAAGAGCTCATTGAGATCTCTTGTTCTCTGTGAGATGCACTATGAACCGTCAATGACAAGACTCCTGCACCATCCCTGCACTGTTGCTATAAGAAATCCACCAACTAAGGTTTCTTGATCAATTACTCAATTTCTCAACTGTGGCCTGCAATTAGTGGCGTGATTCTCTGCCGCTGCTAACATTCAGGATATGTGATGATTTAAAAAGTAGGAATAAAGAGCGTAGTTTTGGTTACTATAATTAGTAAGGACATCTATAACTATAAAAATAATGTGTTCATTTACTTATAAAAAACAAGTAAAAGTGAAAATATATACACTACTGTTCAAAAGTCAGTAAGTGGGGTAAGATTTTTATTTTTATTTTTAAAAGAAGTCACTTATTCTCATCAAGGTTGTATCTATTTGATACTGTGAAAACTGTAATATTGTGAAATATTATTACAAATTTGAATAAATATTTTGTATTTGAATATGTTTAATAATGTAATTTATTCTTGTGATGTCAAAGCATCATTACTCCAGTCTTCAGTGTCACATGATCTTTCAGAAATCATTCTAATATGCTGACTTGCTACTCAAGAAACATTTCTTATTAATAATGTTGAAAACAATGTTGAAAACAGTTGAGCTGCACAATATTTCAGTGGAACCATGATACATTTCCCCCCAGAATTCTTTGATGAATAAAAAGTTCAAAAGAAAAGCACTTATTTTAAATATATTTTGATCAGTTTAATGCAACCTTACCAAATAAAAGTCTTATTTTTTTTCTTTTAACTTTTGAACCCCAAAAAATTACTAAACTTTTGAATGGTAGTGTAAATATGTAAGTTTTTGTCCAAAATTTGAACAAAATACACAATCAAAGTGTTCAAACTCGAATACACTGGAATTTTATTTTGTAAAGTCCTGTTTATTTTATATACTGAACATATTATTTTAAATGTAAAGGTCAATATTTTGAGGCTCTATAGACAGTAGACTGTTTCTATTAATTACTAGAAATATAGGGACAGTTCAATAATTCATGAAATTTTATACCGAAATCTACATCCATGATGGGAATAGACAGCTCTCCAAGCCAGTGTACATGGATATATGGTCAGGCATCCATTCCATGTCCATGAAGCTGAAAATAAGAACAAAAATGTATCTTGTTTAGATGTGCTCACAGATGCATAGGTGAAATGATTTCACTATATGTTTAGAGAGCAAGTGAGAACCACACAAATCTGTGCTTATGGATAGACATTTGAAAATCTGAGAGTGTTGGGGGATGCTAGATTGGTGAGATCTCTGGGTTCAAACAGAATATAGATTGGTGTAGGAAAGTGTTGGCCTCTAGTTCTCTGGTGCCACATGTTGCTCGAGTGCATGGATGCAGCCGGTGTCAGGGGGGACTTCGGTATGTGAGGACTGTGGTAATTGAAACAATCTGTTCCCACGGCCTGCAATGGAAGGAGGTTCCAAGGCTTGGCAGTGTGTTTGAGGTCAGAACCCAGGCAGGATGTCTTCTGTTTCTTTGAGCCTTATTAGGGATCTGCAGGCCTCCGTCTGATGAGCTGAAGCCCTGGTCTGGTCAACTCTTGTCCTACATGTCTGAGTGGGTCCTTAGGAGATTCCACTACTATCATTTGCTATCTCTCTTGAATTGACAATGCTCTATCAGTATTCCTTCATCATAGAGATGAAGTCATGTAGACCCAAAACTCTCTGTCAGTGGTTGGATTGTGAATCAAGTGAGTACCTTTGATGAATTTTCTAGCAACGCCATGTCATTAAGTCAAAACCATCTTGATACAGGAAGATGTCACAGTATTTTCCAAAGCTTGTCATTTGGGAGGTTTATTTTATACAACTTACTGTATGTGGATACAGGTATAAGTTTGCTTGTTACCACTACTGCAGTTTAAACTTAGTTTTTGTTTTGCCAACACAGACTCCTTTTCTTGGTGACTTGCCTCTGAATGTAGAAAAAGACAACAACCATAATTTACATTTATTATTCTGGCTGGCTTAGCTTACAAATGAAGAAAAAACGTTTATACTACACTTTTTATGTAGTTAAGTCTTCATTATGAAATGTTGTAAAAACCAGCATTTTCTTTCAGCTTTGTTTTTTTTCTAAGTCAGTCTACATTCTTCTGTTATTTTCTGTTGCAAAAAAAAAAAAAGATTTATAAACACTTTACAATAAGGTAAGGTTTAATAAGGTTTCATTTGTTAACATTAGTTAACTATGAACTTTCAGTGAACAATACTTTTGCAAAGAAAGGTTAATACATTTTCTAAAAATGCATATTGTTAGTTCATGATAGTTATTGCTTTAACTAATGTTAACTAATGAGACCTTATTATAGGTCACCAAACATTTGAATCATGCACAGGAAAATGTATTTTATGAATGTTGATAATCTGAATGTACAGCATGTCACAATTATATTCAGTTTAGTTCTGTTCTAAGACTTTTAGTTTGTACTCCCTCTGTTCATTCCTTTATTTTGATTTCCCACCACTCTTTAGTTTCCATGGCCACCATCATTATTAGTTCCGTGTTTCAGCTGTGTTTCATTAATCATCTCATTTGTGTCTGCTTTATACCCACTCTTGGTCACAGTATGTTTATGTGTTTGCTAATGCCTGTCTGCCTGCTCCTTTTGGATTTATTATTAAACTTTTTCGTGTGGAACTTTTTATTCATTTGCATTTGTCTGTAAACTCTGTGACACAGCAAGGGTGTTTTGAAGTTTTTAACTTTAAACCAAGTGCCTATAGAGTGCAACAATGTGGTTCTGGAAAAGAGATACTATTCATTTTACATATTTATTTAAACTACTTGATTGAAATTACTTAAAATTTTTGCAATAAGCATTAAATATTGTTTCTATATAAACATCATCTTTGAAGGATTAGTTCACTTTCAGAATAAACATTTCCTGGTAATTTACTCACCCCCATGTCATCCAAGATGTTCATGTCTTTCTTTCTTCATTCTGCTAAGAAATTAAGGTTTTTGTGGAAAACATTCCAGGATTTTTGTCCATATAATGGACTTCAACAGTTACCCAACGGTTGAAGGTCCAAATTGCAGTTTCAGAGCAGCTTCAAAGGGCTCACGATCCCAGCCGAGGAATAAGGGTCTTATGTAGCGAGATAACGGTCGGTCGTTATTTTTACACAAAAAATGTATACATTTTTTAAACACAAATGCTTGTCTTTGCACTAGCTCGACTTCATGCATTACGTAGTCATGTTGGAAAGGTCACGCGTGATGTAGGTGGAAGTACTGACCCAGTGTTTACAAAGCGAACATGCAAAGAAAGTCAAAAGCCCTTTACAAAGAAAGGTAAAACAACAATGTCAGATGATTTTGAAGTTGGAGGAGAAAATGAGATGGAGTTTTTCGTCCTACCCTACCTTTTTGAACTGGAGTACACAGACAAAGAGCTAACCATGCGTGATCTTTCCAACATAATTACGTAATGCATGAATTTGCAGATGCGCATCGCGGAGCTAGTGCAAGACAAGCATTTGTGTTTAAAAAGTATATAAATTTGTTCTTTTTTTTAGAAAATGACCGATCGTTATTTCGCTAGATAAGACCGTTATTCCTCGACTGAGATCGTGTAAAGCCCTTTGAAGCTGCATTGAAACGGCAATTTGGACGTTCAACCCGTTGGGTCCCATTGAAGTCCACTATATGGAGAAAAATCCTGGAATGTTATCCTCAAAAACCTTAATTTCTTTGCGACTGAAGAAAGAAAGACATGAACATGGATGACATGTGGGTGAGGAAATTTTTATTCTGAAAGTGAACTAATCCTTTAAATAAACTTTTTTTTATTATTTTTTAATTTATTAAATTTTGTTGTTAAGTACACAGTCTTGTATCTTTATTATTTTTGTCTGATTTTTAATTAGTCTTTTGCTTCAAATCAAAGTTTGTAATGTTGCAATTCACCCTGTAGCTGATTGGTTTGGTTCATGGCTTATAATTTGTTAACAAATACTTTAATGAATGGAAAAAAAAAGTACTTCCAGAACCAAAGCCACTGAAAAAGTGGAGGGCACTGTTGCACTCTATAGACCGTCAGTGATAGCATTATATAGTGTTTTTTTATGATTATTGCATAGTTTAAAATCTATACCTGTTGTGACCAGCAGGAACTCAAGCTAGAGAGTGCGCTGTATATTTGGAGTAAACCTTGAACTTGAATTCCTGTTAAAACCTTTCCCCTCTTTAGCAAACAGTGAATCTGAACTTGCTCTATCTGTCATCCTGATCATATTTAATTCATCCTTTAATTCAAGGTGCTTCCCCTCTTTAAAATATGATTCTATATGCCCAGAAATTTCATATACAGTTATAATAGCTGAACGAAACTACCTCGTTAAACTTCTTTCAAATGTTTTTCACCTAAAATATATTCCTTGCTTAAAGCACTCCTCTGCTCAGGGTTTAAGTGTCTTTTTATCACCCATTTTAGAATATGGTGTTAGGGTAAGGCCTTCCTGCACTGCATCGTCTGATAATCCTTAACCTGCCAGTGTCTATCTGATTTAAATTGCCATGGATAATGTGATCATCTTGTCAGGGAGAAATCAGGCATTCAGCACACTCCAGAACAGAGGAGTAGGAGGGAGAGTGAGAGCGAGCGCGGGGGAAGGGAAAGCGTCAGGCAGGTCTCAGGTGATCTCCGCAGAAGTGTTAACTCATGTAATAGAACAGGGCCATGCTCCTTCAGCCGTAACGCAGCATACATAAATGACCACATAAATCCTACATTCATATCGGAGTCAATGGACTCCCATCAAAGAGGCTTGGGCTTGGGCAGATGCATTACGTTTTCCGGCTCATTTAAACGTTTTGCTCTCTTTTTTTTCCCTTTCCGAATTATACATGCTTTGTTGCGGAAGACACGTCCACAGAGGAGGACTAAGTGTGATAGGTCTAATTTGAGCAGCCGAGATAGGTGTGATCATGTTGTGAAACAGTCCATCTGTCTCCCTCTGTACTCATTGATTGTTCCGGGGCGAGGTGCTTCATTATTGTGTTGCAGCTAATGCTGTCCATGAGTTTAGTAGGAAAAAAAGTAATAAATATAACACCTTCCTCCTCTAAAAAAAAAACTTCAGTTGAAGACACCGATAAATATGATTTGACCCTGCTTGCCATAAATGAATAGCTGAGCCATAAACAGAAATCCAAACCATTATCTTCCTTCAATGACAGTTGAAGGAGGCTTCCTCATCAAAGCTTTTTAATTGGATCAAATTATGGGCAGTGAGAGCCTGAGCCTTTCTTGAGTTCATGAAGTCTAACTTTCAAATCACTTCTAATAAGACCTCCGTACTGCCTGACAGAGGCAAAATGCAGTAATTTTGCCAACACTTGAACTGAAAAAATGGCTTCAAAGATTTGTTGTAAATTTTCACACCCAGTTTTCTCTGAAGCCAATAGTTGACTGGACCCTGCAATCATTTGCTCGTAAAGTTTACAGTTTCTTTGACCTGTAAAACGTAATACTGCTCCATATTAATATAATAATTACAATAAATTATGTCTTTGTTTCGAGGCACATGAGGATTCGGTTTTCCTTCCTTGCACTCAAAATCCATTAAACATAACTTGACAATACTTTTACGTTTTGTTCTACAATGGAAACTGCACACACTTACAGCCCAAACGTTCTTATCTAGTTACTTATTAAAAA
This sequence comes from Sinocyclocheilus anshuiensis, assembly GCF_001515605.1. Lineage (NCBI taxonomy): Eukaryota > Metazoa > Chordata > Actinopteri > Cypriniformes > Cyprinidae > Sinocyclocheilus > Sinocyclocheilus anshuiensis. The sequence goes on along the minus strand of NW_015555781.1, from coordinate 1,330,586 downwards.
CATACTTTTTTGAAAAATTAACAAAACTGCTTCAAAATTTGTCTTTTAGGTATGGATGCGTGTAATTTACTTTGTAGAACAAAACGTAAAAGTATTGTCAAGTTATGTTTACCACAGGTTTTCATTAATTGAAAAACCCCATTATAAAACCCCATAGGAAAATCTCGAAGTAACCCGCGGCGAATTACCCTTCCGGATTCTGACGTAATAGTTCCCCCACTCTATATTGGCAATAATAAGCAATAACTTGACTTCACTTCTCTCATGATGTGTTCTCCAGCGCAAGAGCAGTGCCTTCCCTCCAGCTCACATGAGTTAGCAGCAATTAGCGAATGACTATGATCTAATGATTCTACCAATTCCAGATGGACAAAGTCAAGTGCCGTTTCCTAAAATTTTTCTAGTTCAAGGAGCCATTTCACTTGGATGTACATCACAAAAGGAAAATACTATTTCCATTTCATGTGGACTGGAGAAGTCTAGCATTCATCACTAGAGACAAGTTGTTTCCCCAGAAGATTGAGTTATGACAGTGATTAAATTTTGAGGTCCAAAAAAAAAAAGAAACGCGTCCATGGATGATTAGTTCACGAAATCAATAACATGCATTTACAAAATGTTCATTTTATGCCAGTACCAAACATGGCGTAATGAAGTAAAATAATCATAATAGAGTAAAAGACAAGTCAAATATGTTAAAACATGTGGCGTGCTTGGTCCATGTCAAGTTCTAAACTTCCGCATATGGGTAACAACGGGAGTATTGCTGTAGATGATGGAGTGCTTTGTCGCTCAGCATAAAAACTGCACGTGTGGCGGCATGCTGTCATTGGATCTGTGTGCTGCTTTTGTGGTGAGCAATGGTACGGGGAGTTGAAAAGGAAGCCAGCATCCAAATGAGGCCAGTGCTCTGGTATCTCAGAGCTCAGCGAAGGGGACAGAGCCAGGGGTGAAGGAGATGTTCCTAAGCCGAGTGCCGTTGTGATCATCATTCACACTTACCCTGCTGACAGTACACCAAGGCAGGGCTACTTATCTCGCCCTTGCCACAGAGAGAAAGCGAGCTCTGCTAATGTCCTGCACAATTATCACATGCCGAAGTATTAAGGGTGCACTTTTCTTTCCAGTCCTTGGGGTGTAATTGCTGTTTAAACCAGCCGTTACGTATGTGTTTGCGCCGAAGTGCCTTAAATGTGTTTTTTCTTCATTTAAGGGTTTGGTTTAGAGATAATGATAAGGAAGTAATCTGCCTATGCAAAAATGCAAGGGAGACCCATGTTGAGGTTGCTTCAAAAGCCTTGCCAATGGATCTGTGGAAAGGGATGGAGTCCTCCATCTGTACTGGGAAGATATATCTGGAGTGACATTAGGCCTCTCCCCGAAAACCCTGGGATGCCTTCTTAACTGAATTGTCTGGTGCTACTCAACTCACTTGACGCAGCGTGTCTTATAATGAAAGCCAAGACAGTGTGCTTCCCATCTTGGGTAATGAAATTCAAAGGTTTTCTTGGTTCTGTCTGGTGCTTTTCAATACGCTCCCAAGACTTTTTCCGCATCACTCAGAGAGCATTTACGTAAGTCTCTGAAATATTAATCTCTGATATATCTTTAATGATAATGATTGGATAAAGATGGCAGATGGGAACAACACTTTTCGGACTTACTTGCAGAAGCGGTGAAGAGAGGGCAGTGCAGTCTGCCGCTATACAGTACATCCAGTCTCTGTGGGATCTGAAGACAATCGAGGAGAGCTGGAAGATTGGCTTCATTGTGATATTAATGAAAACCCTCTCACCCATAGACAGTGAGCTGTCATAAATTATAAATCATCGGGCTCATTCGACTTGGTGGTTTGGAGAGGCGGAGTTAGGAGAAATGAAAGAGAATGCACTTAATCATTTCTTCCCCAGCCCATTACATAGCATGAGCGCATTGCCGAAAGTTATTAGTGCACTGACACAAAGATATGCTCTGTTTATGGAAGACGAGTCACAGCGTTTTATTCCATAAAGCCCGTTCTCCCAGTTGTGCCATGGATCTAAGTGTTTCAAAATGCTCATCTAGCATGAAGGGTCATTCCAGTGATATTAGAAGAAAGCTTATTACATTCCCACTGTTTCTGAGCCATACAAATATAATTGTTAGATCAATCAAGAAGGGAAAAGTTGTGGCCCATGCATACAATTTTACAGCCTATGTAGCCAGCGTGACTTGAATTAATTCTTTAATTGAAATGACCCCCCCCCACCCCTCCCGGAAACACTATATTCCTCTTAGAATACAATCTCTTATTCTGCCAAACACATCAGGAGCAATTTCACCATGTATATTTACTTTCTGTGAGGAAAAACCAACTAAATGAAATTGGATATTTAACCTTCCTTTCTTTCAGCTGCTCAGAGGAAGCTGCTCGTGGCGTTTTCTCTCGGCCGCTCATTCGATAATAGTTGATCAAACAGCAGGTTTGAAATTCATACAGTAAACCATACAGTATTTGGTGAGAACAGATGATGTGTGTGGCTAGTGTGACCTTTAAAATCTGTTTCATTAGTGCTAACAAGACATTGGAGCAGTCAAGGGTAAGCGGGGTAATCTGCTTGGCCTTTTTCTCCACCGCATCTCGGAGTTTGTTCGAATGAACTCTTGATTCCCTGCAGTCAGAATGTGACTGTGAAAATACATTTACATTTACGCCAGCCGTCTATAAGCAGAATTTGTCAGCTTTGCTCAAAGAAAAGCTGTTATTTCACCGGCAAAGAGCTCTGAAACAAAAGGGGAACAGCAGGCTGGTGAGAGCTACTGGTGTTCAACCATGAAATGAACGGGCCACGTTGGGTTCTGCTGCCGAAATTCAACCTGTCAGTGTGATCCTTGATCCTTCGGTGTCGTAAACACATCGTTGGCCATTCATGTGCAGTAACTGTTATCCCATTGACAAAATAAGTAGAGGCAGTTAGTCACAGAAAAAAAAAACAATGCACAAAAGCACGGTCTGCAATTTCTGTAAAATAGAAGAGGGAACAATAAGCATAATGCAAATCATTATATACGGTAAACGAACCCATGCTGAGCATGGTCTTTTTAAAGTTATGCATCAATTAAGAAAAAATAAAATGGACAATTCTGCAAAAAAGGAAAGAAGCCCAATAATTAGCGTTTGCAACAATTGTTCTCCTTTTCCCCGAACAAAAAGCCTCTGAATTACAAATATAGAGCTCTGGTAAGCTTTTTGTTGTTGCAGTTAAAAGAGAAGCAGGCGAAATTCAAATGAACTCTTTAGGGGATGGGGGCTGTGTACTTAGACTTTCAGCGACTTTGAAGATGCAAAGCAACGTTCACATGTTTATTGTTGACACTCACCGCAAAGCAGTTCTGTGCAGTAGCTACAGGTCATGCGTCTACCCAAACAACAAGCATGAATAATAACGCAGAGCACCATCTGGGGCACTTCAGAGTATGCTTTTCAGATAGATGTTAACAATGGAGGTGTTTTGGGGTCACCTGTTGACGTTTTGACTCCGTGAATTAACTGATGTCTATACAGTGTTGGAATTGTGCTTTTGATTGAAGGAAACCTGCGTCCCTATTGCTTCAAGTGTGTGGAGGCACCGATGTGCCATCTTAGTGTGATTTGCACCAGAGGAGTTATTCTGTTATCCTGCGACTCTCTTTGTATGCTGCAGACGAGTATTGCTTTGCACCCTCGGAGGAATGAGAGGACATAGGGTGGCTTGCATTAGTATGATCTAGGCACTGACACATTCTGTTCCCACCTGCATGACTCTACCTGGGGGCCGACGCTCTCCTAGAGGCGAGTGTGTGACTGGTAAGCTCTCCAGTCTTGTGATTGTGAAAGCACAAAGTATCCCTGAAAACCCACCTTGCTCGCTGCTGCTTCAGGGAAAGGCAGACTTTGGAGGTGGCTGTTGTTACAAGTGCAGACAAGTGCTGCCTTTCTGAGTCGTGGTGTCCTTGAGAGCAAGGTTTGTTCTGCTGCCTTTATTGGCATGAAGAGAGAATATAGAAATATGGAAAAAGAATAAGTAAGATTTTAAGTCAGAAATATGGTTTCAAACCTTCAGTATAATGTTTCTTGTGTTATCAGAGCTGACATGTATAATTTTTTTATTGTAGCAAAATGTTGTGTGAGAACAGTTTTGAGGATCATTACTTTTTAAAGTAATGCGTCACAATATCCTGTAAGTCATTGTAAATAGTAACTGATTATATTACATTTGTCATTTAAGACAAAATTGCATAAAATATATTAAAACTTGTTTTAAGACATTTTTTTCTCATGCCACTGGATTTTTTTCTTGTTTTAAACATGAACCTCAATAGATTTTGCTAGATTTATGCTTAAAATGTTAGAAAAATGCATTTCAGTCTTTTTCATGTGGCATAAGAATATTTATACAAGAATCACAAACCCCAGCATTCCAATTTTGACAAAAATGGACTTAAACAAAAAACTTACTTTTTAACAGTTTTCTTCTGAATCACTTTATTTTCATCATCAGCAGTATCCCATAATTTATTATACATAGTAACTATAATTATATTATGTAATTTTATGGTTATCCATGACTTACACACATACACACTCCTCATTCTCTCTCTCTGAGCTGGAACCAGGTTCACGTGCAATCACACCCTGCTCCTTCACATGACTGTGCGGTCTGCAGCGCCAAGGAGAGTCTCCAAAACAGGCGTCTCTTTCTCCACTCTGTGGTATTCCTGATTCTGAGGAAGAGGAGGAGGAAGGGGGCACTGGAAAACTGCACCCCACCCTTGAGTCTCTGTGCCCTATTTTAAGCCACATTGAGCTTTTGCATATTCACCAATAATTAAAAGCTACAAAAAATACAGAGCGAATAGATGAGTCTTTATTTGTTAGCATAAACTAACTTTAATAAATGCTACAAAAACATGTTGTTCATTGTTCATGATACCTAATGTGTTAAGAAACTGAACTCAATTTGCTACCAGTAAATGCAACTAACAGACCATACAACAATCAAACATTTTTTTTTTTTTTTTTTTTTTTTTTTTTTTACTTCTTTTAGTTTGTATTTTGCCTTATTTTCCAGTAAAACTAAACAATGAAAGAAATAAGATGCATTTATTTTGAGCAACATTTCATAAAATATTAAGACTTGTTTTCAGAGAACATAACGAATTAAGTTTATTTTAATTTATTTGTGTCTCCTCATTTTAAGCATTAAACATCACTAGAAAAGAAATCAATTTCCTGGCTTTTTTCATGTGGCTTATCATGTGGAGTATGTCTACAGAAGTCACAACTGCACATGTATCGCATACCGGAATGTTTCAATTGTTTCAATGTTTCAAAAAAAAAACTAAGAAAGTACTGCTGGATACCACTGAAGCACTTTGATTTATTTTCATCACCAGCATAAATCTCAAGGCTTAAAGGGATAGTTCACCCAAAAATGAAAATACTGTCATCATTTATTCACACTCATGTTTTTCCAAACCTGTATGATTTTCTTCTGTGGAACACAAAACTAGTTAGTCTTGCTCCGTGTGTTATTGAGAAACATGACGCACACTCCCCAGAGCTACAGTACCCATCATGCTCATACATATTTCCAGCAGGAGAGGGTACAGACACTACAACATATTTACTATATTTTTCATAATGCACACTGGGGAACAGCAAGTGCACTATTCTGGAACAGACATGGCAAAACAAAAATATCAAAGTAGTTTTATGGTCAATGAATATAAATATTTTATTTTTCAGGTCACGCTACAAGTCTTGAACAAGACTTGACCTTTTCCATCTAGCTTTCTTCACATCAACTGTTTATTGCTGGATTTATTTAAAGTGTCTGTTTTTCCAGGATCAAAAGGGTCAAATTAATTTAAAAAAATTAAATAAAATCAGTGTGTGCCATCATGTAGAAGGGGATTTGGTCCATGCATCGGCTGTACTTGCAGAGGACAGACTACTGTTGAAGCAAAACTGCTGTCGGGAGAGAATAATGCAAACTTAATTACCACCAGCTAATAACTTCAGGCAATCAAAACCTACTCAGCTCTGAGACTCCATCTAATTGTCATGACAACTAAAAGCTTTTGTCTTCTATTTAGTCTGAGGCTAAGCAGGACCTCCAGCCCTGCAAATTTCTCCTAACTGGTGTGACTCGTGTGATAAGAGTGGCTGTGATGACTGTGGCTCAGTGGCTTTATTCTGCTGCCTGTCTGTTCAGAATGTCTAATTGCGGTGGAATGTGAACACGCTGGAGATGAAATGTGTATGGCTAATCCAATAATTTCCAGTAAAGCTGCAGGAAAATGAGGACTGAAGCGACACTCGGCACCAGAAAAAGAAGGCATGCGTGTGCCTTGGATAATTTCTTATAGAAAAACCAATTTTTTATCATTAGACTTACCTACTCATTTTTACTCAAGAGTCTGCTCTTTAAATGCTCAGCTGGTATGACTCATCACATACCGCAGACGTTTAATGATGCTTTTGCTGGACCACAGACATTACATCACTGGCCAATTATGGCCCACTGAGCATCTTTCTGCTCTCTTTTTAAACTTTGAGATTTAGAGAAGGTCTTCTTTATACATCTCACCCTATGGGTCAAGCTTTGGCAGTCAGTCTTTATTGGTAGATGACAGAACTACATCATATGGGATAAAAAAAGCATATTTCTCCTTTGACACTGACATTGAAACTAGCTGTGGATTTTAAATAAATAAAGTAAGTGTAAAGTCTGACTAATGGAATAATAGTCAAAAAAAAAAAAAGGTTTTCTGAGAATCCTATTTGATACTTGTCTACTGACTACTCAAAATGCATAGAAATATCAGTTGTCACTCTAATAATGTCTTAGATGATATCTAGATGTTTTATGATCAAAGCTCTGTAGTTTTAATGGTGTGGGGCAAAATATATAATTCAATGCAACACAGTGATGATTAAGAAATTAACAAATAAACATTCCTCAATAGACTGATTTATACAGTGCCTGCGAGGTGACATGGTCGGTTCACTTAGTTTAACTCGTGGGAACGTGATAATATGTTGAGGGAACGACATCCATTTCTCGTGACCATGACTTCTTCTTAACCTGCATGACCATAGCAACCCGGCTATAATGCCCCTTAGCTGTTATAAATTCACTGTAAACCACGGCTTCTTGGGGCTTATTGCTTTAATATACATAATAGTAGAATTTAGTATTGGGAAAGTTTGTGCATGTGTGCTCGTGATGGTGATTTTAGTGACATTGTTCCGCCATTAGATGGCTACAAGGGACTGTTTTACAAGTCAGCAGTAAAGACTTTTATAATATAATATAATATAATATAATATAATATAATATAATATAATATAATATAATATAAACGTGACATAAATTTACCCTGTTTCCTTTGCCTTTGACATCAGAGATCAGTATAATCACTAGTGAAGGGTTTGTGGCTCCAAAGCGATTTGTCTGTCATTCTTATCAAGTACATTTTCACAAACTTAACCTTTATTTATGTTTTCATGTTTAGGCTAAAAGGGGTTCACATCTTCATTCCTCTTGGATAACGATAGCTGTTCAGACCCAATTGATGAATCATCCGCCGTTGGAAGCATCTGATGAAGGTGTGGAATTCTACATGGACATTTTGTTTTGCCATTGCAGACATGTCAGACTCTACCTAGAAAAAAATTCAAAGCATTTGGCAGTTTTTGAAAGCTTTGAGACATGAGGCTCTAAAGACAAAAGGGGATCAGAAACCACTTTATAAAATGATGTCCAGAAAAAAATCAATACTTAGTGCAAAGAAACACAATGTTGCTACATAGCAAAGTGAACAACTGCATAACCCTTTATTCAATTCAAACCAATACAAAGTGTGACCCAAAATCATCATTAACAGTGACCATATGTTTTAAAGGACGTTCCCAATTTGAAGCACAAGGCAAAATATATTGGCAATTTATTTACAAAAGAAAAGATTTAATTTGCCCTGGAAAATATTATATATGATCATCTGTGCTCATTTTACATTCTAATAAAGCTTAATCACGGCAGATTAGATGTGGTGTAGTAGCATATTCAATTTGTTCTCATCAACATTCATATCTGTGATAATATAATCAGCTGAATTAGATATTACTGTGAATACTCATTAATGCTTTATAATAAGGTGGGCTGCTTTGATGTTTCTTTACAATCAGAGTCTGTAATTACTGGCAGTGATAATACTAGTAGAAATGCTTTCAGACATCTGTGTACCAACATCTCTGTTTTTTTTTTGTTTTGTTTTTTTGATTGTGTGTTATCAAACAGAAACATATACTTCTTTTAACTATATCATTGTATGTCCTACTCGCACAGTATGTGGACAAAATGCTCCTCAATATGAAACTTTCAGTTTTTAATTTAAATTTTTAATGAAGATATAATCAGTTTTTAAGACTCTATATTACAGTACACAGAAATAACTTAAATTTGCCTCCAGAACATTGAAAAATGTTAGAAGAAAAACATTAAGAGCTATTGATGTGATCTACTCTGGATGTTTGTATCATAGGTGGGTTTAAGTAATTTATTGTACTGGGCTAATGGCAAAAAAAAAAAAAAAA
>NW_015555781.1:1308193-1321954 GCF_001515605.1 Sinocyclocheilus anshuiensis | reverse complement strand
GAAGTTATTTTTACTTTTAATAACAGCTTGTAAGACGCAGTTAACAAATGCACTGAGCAGCGCTGTCATCAGAAATCACCCTTAACAGATGAAAGGACAGTAGACAAAGATATCTTTCCTCAGCGGACATTCAAACTAATGTTTTGTTGTGAATATGAGATTGAGCTGAAGGATGAATGCTGTATCAGATGCAGGTAATCACACTCGCTCAGTACATCTCTCTCTCATAATACGACTCATACATAATACAGTGAGATTTTAATACAGTGATATAATAAGCTTTCTGTGAAGCAACTCCACGTTCCTTCGTTACTAGTTCTAAAGTGATGTTTAAAAAAAAGCAAATATATACAAATATAACTATATACCTTGGTGCGTTCAGAAGTTGCAATGTCTGTCTTATTTGTGAACAAAATCTTCTTTTGAGTAGGATTTTTATTGTTATATATATTTTTTACAAATTTTTTTTTATAAAATACATTTTTTGTAAAATGTAAAATTTTGTAAAATTTTATTTTTTATTATTATTTTATTATTATTTTTGTTTTCAGTGAATCTGTTGATCCAGTTCACATAACAGAATGATTTGTTCACAAACAACAAACTCTGTGACTGATCGGAACTGCGCAGGGCCCACTGGAGGGATTGATTATCGGTAAATAATAACTTTTTAACATGATTTCAGCCATACAAAGCTGTATACAAGTAATGTATTGCATGAATCAAATGGACTAATTTTATTATACTTTAGCATCCTTTCTGAACCATTGTATCTGCATGGAAAAGAGCAGCTGGCACATTATTAAAAATGTCTCCTTTTGTGTTCACGGAATAAACAAAGTCATATGGGTTTGGAATAGCATGAATGTGAGTAAATGATGACACAATTGTTTTTTTTTTTACCCCGTGTGAACTATTCCCATAACCTCGCAACCTGACCTCATCTAAAGTCATTATATCTCCAGCCGAGTTTGTTGACGCACTGAGCACTAGATGCACATCCCATTATCACCCGTACCATCACCCTACAGGTCGATCCCTTTATTGGTAAAGAAAGCTACACCCAGTATTTCATCAGCACAACCTCCATCACTGAACTCCATTTAGGTGCTGTACGAGATGATTGGGTCGCCCTGATGGGAGGTCACTGCTCTCTGTATAACTGCACTACGGAGAACTTACACAGTGGATGGAATAAATATATAGTTGCACCATTTTATTTACCATCCCCAGAAAAGGGCACCAGCGATCTGTGAAATCACTTTGTTCGTTTGAGGTGGTTGCACATTCTGTCCATTTAGGTCTAATAATGACTTAGATTATATGCCTCCCTCTCGGCCTGCCTCTTTTTGGCATCTGCAGTTATTCAGATTGGAGCATTTCCACACCCTCCCATCTACATTTAATTCAGCTCCTGCCAAAAACCCTAACAGCCTCTACCCCATACTAATCAAGATAATGTATTCAAGATGGAAGTCAAGTCATTCCTTTGGTTGCAAAAGCGGCCGTTTGTTTGTTTGCCGTGATCCATACGGTAATCTACCTGTCGAGACGTCAATCCTTTGATTTGCATTTGACTTCAAAATTGCATTTTGTCTGCCTCTGTGTTTTTAGTGTTTTGTGGGAAGTCTTAGTTTCTGTGGTATGCTTCTCATTCGTGGTTCGTCTATCTAACGAGGGATTCCTAAGGCTTGAATAATTATCGCTGTGCTATCACCAAAATAACTACCATTGCTCAATGGGTTGTCTTGTATTTGTCTGTGTCAGTGTCATTTCACACGGCACCTCGACGTAAAAACAACACTTCTATAAGGAGATGTTTTTAGGTTTCTCTTTATAGAGTGTCATTTGGAGTGTTGTCACATTTTTTAGTGGCTTTTGAAAGCACTTGTAGTATTAAAGGGACAGTTCATCCAAAAATAAAACCAAAGAAATGTATTATGATAGTTTTCATTACATATTATAATGTATAAAATACTGTACATACTATAATAATATAATAACACATATTTTATATTTATATTGGGTGTGTGTTTGTGTGTGTATATATGTCTGACACATAAGAAAATCTTGTTATTTTTTACTCAAATTACACTTTTGCTTAAAAAGGTATAAAAGTCTTTCAAATTCAACCATGTGAAACCAATATGAGCACAAACGGTACACAAACTTTGCAAATGTTTTATTTAAATGAGATTTTCCTTTATCATGGATAAGCTAATCTTATTATTAAATCATCTATAATATTGACATTTTAACTCAACTGGTCTAAACGTCAGCATGAAATGAAAATTCACCTTTTCTATTTTCGATATCATTTAATCTGCTTAAATCCGCCCCTGCAAGCTTGTGTTCATCTGCCTCCATTTTTGAGTTCAGTGCTCACATCTCAAAATCCAATCAACAACCGATGCACAGAAGTCCCGCCCCACATTTCTTGTTTTTCAATAATATATTACACTTGGGAGTTCATCGCAATACGGAAGAAAAACATCTGTTACCTGTTACATTGCAACATTTTTATAGCAATAAACTGAGCAATCCTGTATAATACACACTTTTATGAGGCATTAATAAAGTGCAAGATAAAACATAGTGATGTGTCTTGATAACTGATCAATGGAACTTCATTATTTGTTCAATATAAGCATGTCATTGTTTGCTGCAATTATGGTAATATAAAAAATAAACTCATCTGAGCTTGAATTGACTTTTTATGAGGGCTACCAGGTGCAAATTCCTGTTTGATTACCAGGTTGCTGAATGAGGTGTAAAAAATGAATGAAGTGTCAGTGTGTGTTCAGTGCGTGTGCTGAAGCTGAGGTACAACTGGCTGTAATATGAGCCATCCGTGCAAAGAAATAAATCTGCATTTCCATAGCTCAAAGTCAGACTTTGGACATGGTTATTTCAGACTATGCTTTGAAATGATTTTCTGAGATTACCAATGTTTGTTGAGTGCTGCGTGCAGATGCTTTTATGATTTGAGCACGCCAAAATTCAGGCTTCAGTGCACTAAACTGTTTATTATTCCACCAATAAATATGAAATGTTTTTCTTCATTTCTGCCCATCCACCTGTTCCTGCTTTGTATTGTTTGTGGCGGGAAATAACTTCAGATTAATAGTCCGTGTACTGTACAGTAGTTGCTTTTACGTCAAATGATGGTAATTTGTAGGGCTGGGTCACATTGATTACTATGTTTAAACAAGTTCCTAGAATACCTAAAGCGCTTCTGGATAGACTCTTGGATAGCTGTAAAATTTTGCGACACCACAGGGCCAGGGATAGGCTGATACTTTGAAATCTTCTTGTAAAAACTTTAAGACATTACTCTATAGGGTTTTAAAGTGCCATTCCTTAAGGGTCTGTGCTCGGCTAAGCCCCTGCTTCTGTGTACTCACACAGAGATATAATGAAGTCCAAAAATGGTCAAGAGGGCCTTCAACAAGCAGCCCTACACTCAGGGTTGAGTATCTGACACTTCTTTGAACCAACATGGAATATTAAGGCATGCATCTGGAACTGACAAATACACATTTGAATTCCACACTTGGATAACAACTTCAGCTCACAATAAGGGGATTTTTCCTGCTCCCTCACTGTTCTCTTTGGCAAAAGCTGAGAAGAACCCAATTAACCCGAGTTAGAGAGAGAGCAATACTACCAGCAACGCCCTTATCCAACACTCAGGAGATCAGTCTTTTCTATTAGACTGAATACACTAGGATGCCTCACACTTTCCTAATTGAATCCTTTGGGACTGGCTTTTTAAGTCTTGAGAAAACCATGTATAACTGTGAGCATTGAGCATGTACAACCAAAGATTTCCTTCCACTTGAAGTGCGCACGCAAAAAGGGGATTTTTCTCTTGTTATGAAAAGGGCAAGTTACGTGACGTCAAGAGCCAAACAACATGTTCAGCATCTCTTTCTTAACTTTTATTTTCTATGTAGATTGTAAAGTACCTGAAACATGTTAGGTTATTAACCTGAATTATTTAATGTGGTCTGGTTTGTGTTTTCTTTTAGTTTGTGTAGTTTTGTTTATGGTTTTAGAGGATGAGGACAACACACAAGCTAATAGTTATTAATAATACTAATTATTATTAATAATTAATATATATTTATTTCCCAAAATAATAATTGAAAAGGGAAATGGGATCAGTGACAGTAAACAAAAATGTATATTTCAAATAAATGTTCTTTTAGACTTTATATTCGTTTTCATATGTATTCTAAAAAATATTAAGCAACACAACTGTTTTCAACATTGATATTGGTTCTTGAGTACCAAATCAGCATATTGACACTGAAGACTAGAGTAATGGCTTTGCCATCGGAGAAATAAATTACATATGAAAACATATTCAAATAGAAAATGGTTCTTTTAAATTGCAATAATATTTCACAATATTGCGGTTTTAACTATATTTTCCCTTAAATATATGCAGACCATAAGAGACTTCTTTTAAAAACAGAAAAAAACTTATTACTAACTTCTGAATGAGAGTGTGTGTATATATATATATATATATATATATATATATATTATCTTAAAATGAGAATAAAAACAATAGGATAACATCATACTACTACTATTTATAATAATGAAAATTCAGTGCTTTTTAAAATAACACTCTTGACTTTCAGGGAACCACATCCCACACTTTTGATCTGTACACCCACGGCCATGAAACTTCTGCTGTAAATTAATGCGTGAAACAGGTGTGTTTGAGATGCAGGTGCTTCTTTGTTCAAAGAGAAAACTCAAGATGATGCCTAAGAGTGTAGGTTTGGTTTGAAAGTCGATAAGAGACATATTGCAAGGAGGCAGAAGACAACTCTGAGATTATAATTTTAAGTGATTAAAGCAGTGAGTCACAGGACCTTGATGATAATATGCAAAATGTTGGTTTTAAGAAAATGTCATTGTGTGGAAGGCTGGTAATATAATCAAAATAACATTATTTCCTCATATCACAAGTCTCATTTTATATGCCATTTTCTGCCCCACCATAATAAATATGACTTTTTTCAGTCATGGCGAACCAGCTCATACACACTTAAAGCCTTCCAAAAGGGGTTTTCGCTGTGATGCCACAGAAGAACCATTTTGGGTTCCTCAAAGAACCTTTCCGTGAATAGTAGTAAGAACCATCTTTTTTTCTTGGTGTGAACATTTAAAAATATGAGGAACCTTTTTGCACTACAAAGGCCAATTCACACTGCACCGACAGACATCGTCAAACGGCAATACACATTTGTCGGGTTTTATTGGATCAGTGTGTTACTCCTGTTGGCATTGGTCGGCGCTTGTTTTCGCCGATTGAACATGCTGAATTGTCGTTTGTTGGTCTTGGAACATCTGAGCAGTGACATACTGTACTCTGTTGGCTGTCTGTGTTGGTCTGCATCTGTCAGTGCAGTGTGAATTGGCCTTATAGAACCATTTGTGCAATGAAAATTTTCCATGGATATTAAAGGTTCTTCATGGAACCATCAATGCCAATAAAGAACCTTTATTAGTCTCTTTTGGCACAATCTTTGTAGACCTCTGTAGATCAGGTTAGATGCCATTTTGAATTTAATATGAATGAAAACAAGGCTGTGGGGTATGGACTTATATCCTTTACAGTGGCACTGTGTAAAGGTCCTAGACACCTTTTTTTTGGGACATTTTCGATTTTCTGAAGTTGGCCATGTTCCTACCATGCCTTTGATTATGCCCATAGCAGCAAAATGAGGGGCTTGCAAATTTTTGGAAGTTTGGTGGATCGATGGCCCAACTCATTAAGAACGCAGCACACTTTATGGAAAGACCCTCACAAATCCATTAAGGCACTGTGGGATTAAGAGAAAGAACATTTGTCAAATTAAGTGCAACCTGTGCTATTGATTCCTGCTAACCAAGGTAAATGAAAGGGAATTAATTAAAGCGGATTAACGGATAAATGGGGGCACAGCAGAGGCATTTCCTTAGGTGCTTTTAATGACCCACAGGGCAGATGAAAGGACTTTTGGTACACTTTATTTGTGTCTGCTGGATAATACCCCACAGCAAGTGTTTTATAACTGTTATGTATGACAGGCCGATGGAAAGTTGGCATGAAAAGAATAGTGAGTGGAGAGCAATGACTGCATTTTAAATTCAGATCAAGTGTTTTAGGTGAGAAGAGTTGCGGTCGGTAAAGCTGTAATTGCACTTCTTTGGGGCTAGGGTCATTTGTCCACTGACAGTGGATTACTGGTCTTATTGTTTGTGATTAAGCCTACAAAAAGCAGTGCGATTTCCGCATGGGACTCCAGGCTCCAGCCTCCTGAGAGGAAACAGCTGTTCGCTCCTTCTGTCTTCAGGAGGAAGATGAATCATTGTATCCCTTAGCAAGTTTCCTTTGTCACTTTAGCTACCACAAATGATTCTTTAAACATAGCTACTCCAGAGTCCATGTGTTCAGGTGTTGACTGTCAGTGTGAGTCAGAGCATACGCATGACTACTAATTACAGGTAGGGCAGAGAGAGGTAAGATGTGTCAGCGGGTTAGCTTTGTACATTACCAATCGACTGTGATTAGGATGCTACGGATACCAGTCCAGGAAATACCATGACATTGATCACAGTGAACATTTTGAAACTACCGTTGAAAAGTTTGGGGTCAGTAAGATTTATTTTTTTCAGTGATTACTTTTATTCAACATATTTTAAATTGTAAATATATTTCACATTATTACATAGGTAATAAGAAGTCTGTGGCAAAGCTTACCCCACTCTACTGCCGTCAAAACTGTGAATAACTGTTCAGCTTAAGGTCAACAACAGGGTGTAACTTTCACCGGTGGCAGTCCAAAATGGGAGTAACATTGATGTTTTATTTCTGTACAGGTTCACTCCCTTTTCAGTACAGTACGTACTGCTTAAATGTGCACTAGAGAGACAACGCAATGACCCAATAAAGCTTTCAGTAGCAGAAACACTGGTGCAACTCCTTGAAAAACAATATCTAAACTCCTTTTTTAAAGCAACTGAAGTGCCCACAAATCATTTCCCAATGTGTGGAGGAAAAAAAATCAATGAAGAGTTCTGCAAATTGAGTTTGCGGCCTGTTTGACAAACTTCATGCTCAGGATCCATTGGAGCAAAACATCTAAATCAAGTTGTCAACAGGCGTTCTATCATGGTGGAACGCTGATTTGAGAGTGTTTTATAAATTCCCAGTAATTGCTTCTAACGCACACCAGACGTGAAGAAGAGGGTATGGACATGAACTTAAAATCTTCTCCCAGGAAATAGTCCATATTCCACTGTATGGTGCCAGAAGCATCAACACATCCCAGTGAGACAGATAGAGTGTATTCTCCTTCATAAATACCGTTTTTATTGCACGTTGACTGGTTGACGGAAAGCTATCAGCCTGCTGAGGGAAAACACAGCCTGTTGTATCGGCTGTCACCTGAGATCTCGGAATTAAACTCAGAGGAGTGTGAGTGCAAAAAAAGATATGGTTTTATAGGTTTTATAGGGAATTAAGCAGCCTGAGAGAGTCTGTGCAGATTAACTGTCTTATTTGGCAGCAAGAAACATGGTTTCTGGGCATTCCCCCCCTTTTTAATTCGTCAACCCCAATGCAGGATGTTCCTCCAGACCTTGTTGTATCTCCATAAATTTGCAACTCATTTGCACTTGCTGATTTTGACAGAGACCCCTGGACAGCGGCACTTAAACCGGTCATTATTTATTTGATCTCATTTGGTGTGATTTAATACCGGACCTGGCCGGTAATTAAGCTGTGTCAGCATGGAGACGTGTAGCCGGTATGGGTGCTTATCGATTTACAGTAGATTACCATCTTTAGGGGAGGAGTGGAGGAGAGGCATGATTCACTCGCACATTCTCTTTCAGCTCAGGCAATACCGACGGCTGACCCTTTCTCTTTGTCAGCCACTCTTTATTGCGACATGCGACGGACGCATTCATGGTGCCGTCCACGTATAGGTGTGTTGCAGCATTCTATTTGCATAACTCATTTCCAGAAATGCGGGTGTCTGTTGCTGCGCTTGACAAAAAGGCAATATGAAAGAACGGCGGCCACTACCTGACAAAATATTAATAAAGTAGACGAGGCAAACTACACTGTGGCAGAAGTCAAGTGTCATTTAACGATGAACAATGACATATTCTCTGGCTTGCTTCTCCGAAGGGAATAACAAAACATTACTGAATGTACTCCTGAGCACGAGGATGGGGAGGGTGAAGGGAGGAGAACTCAAGCGATGAGAGTCAAAAATTACATGCCGCTCCCGTCTGTCTATCTGTTAGTGAGTCAGACCTTATGCATACTGAACCTTTAGAACAGTTCTCACAAAAAGTTTTGCAAGAAAGAAAAGTGTATCACAGAAATAATGTATAGAAATAAATAAGAAAAATAATGAAAATAAAATGAAAATAAGATATAAAAACAAATTTTTCATATAATAATACTAATAATAATTATTATTATTATTATTATTAGTAGTAGTAGTAATTAGTAATACAATTATTAACACATTAATATTGGCACAAAATGCATCTAATACAGTGAAATATTTGTGATTTATTTCAAAATTTTATAAAATGTTCCCATCTGAATACAGGTGGTAAGATTTTTAAATGTTTTTGACATAAGACTCTTACGCTCACTAAGGCTGCATTTATTTGATCAAAAATACAGTAAAAACAGTAACATTATGAAATATTATTCCATTTTAAAATAGCTGTTTTCTCTTTGAATATATTTCAAAATGTAATTTATTCTTGTGATGCAAAGCTGATTTTTCAGCATCTTTACTCCAGTCTTCAGTGTCACATGATCCTTTAGAAATCATTCTAATATGCTGATTTGCTGCTCAACAAACATTTCTGTATATTATCGATGTTGAAAACAGTAGTGCTGCTTCATATTTTTGTGGAAACTGTGATATATATTTTGTAGGATTCTGTAATCAATAGAAATTTCAAAAGAACAGCATTTATTTAAAGTAGAAATCTTTTGCCATATTTATCAATGTCTTTGCTGTCACTTTTAATTGATTTAATGTATCCTTGAGAAATAAAAACATTAGTAAAAAATCTTATTGACTCCAAACTTTTAAACAGTAGTGCATTTGAATGGACGTCAATAGACAAAGATGCTTTTTACAGCCTGATGGTGTAGTTACAGGATCTACCAGCAGGGCCTAAGAAGGCCTTGCTAACCAGCCAAACTCTTAAAACGTTGTTGGATTATCTGAATAATGTTGCTATATAGTTGCTATAGCTACTATATTTAATAATATATGAAGGAGCATCACCATGAAGTTATGAATAACACCTTTTATGAATAAAAGATCTAAAACGGCATAAACCAGGCTATGTGATTTCTAGCATTACCTCCATAATTATTACCCAGTTGTTGTTGTGAAAATAATGGTTTGAGATACAGAGCAGCCATTTTATGTGCTCTGCATGAGTGCATCTGTTTATCTTCTCAGTCATTTGGAGACCCGTCAATTGCTCTGCTATTTGTAGCTTTCACTGAGTTAATAGTCTTGGCCGCCAACGCCCATGCACCACTCAAAGACGTCAATACACAGATACATGGAGGATCTGCTGAAAAAGTTCACGGATGCAGTCGTTTCTCTCTTTGTGCACATCTCTGCCTCCTCCGAGGTGTTTTGCACAGAGTCCAACCTCTGCTCCCTCTGCTCAGACGCCTGCCAAAACAATGTTTGCACCAAGCTTTGTGCTTATGGTCTGCCGCTCTCTGCCTGCTGCAGCTTGCTCTAGGGTGGTTCATTCTTTTTATGTGTCTAATATCTGTCCCCTCCATCCCTGTTAATGTGGTTGCAGTCCAAGACATTTTTATTTGCTGGGAGTGAGTCTCGGAGACGTAGCGGCAGCACCCGGAGGGAGGGGGTGGCCTCGGTTCTCCAGAGGCCCCGTTGATGATATTTGTGTTGTCTTGTCAGTTGCTGTCTCTTCCTTTCCCCTCAAGCTGTACAATGTTAGAATACAGCTTTTATCTGAGTTATCTGAACAAAATCACACGGGCAAATGTACATCGTAACACGTATGATTAACCGGCCCTCTGTATGACCTCATTTTACAGCCAATAAACCCTCAGACTGAGTTACTGGTTTGGGATTCCCATTGGTTACATGCTGGATATTACTTTGAGGGACTTGTTTTGCATCTAGGATTGGTAGAAGAATTTAATGTATTTCCATCTGTGGCGGCACTATTTATTTATTTATTTATTTGAAAAACAGTGTTTTGCATTTAATTAACTTCATAGTTCACTTGGCTTGAATTGATAGGAAAAAGCTGGATAAAATAAAAAATATTATGTAATTAAATTAATACAATTGACAACTGCAATTTTATTTATCTCTGAACATTCAAAACATAAATTTTTTTACACACACACACACACACACGCACGCATGCACACACGCACACACGCACACACACGCGCGCGTCTGGTTCACTATCCTTGTAGGGACTCCCCATAGGCGTAATGGTTTTTATACTGTACAAACTGTATTTTCTATCGCCCTACACCAACCCTACACCTAAACCTACCCCTCACAGAAAACTTTGTGCATTTTTACAATCTCAAATCTCATTCTGTATGATTTATAAGCTTCTGTACCCATGGGGACCTCAATGTAGGTCCCCACGGTGACACAAGTCCCCATGAGTTGATGTGTAATCAGGTTTAAGTCCCCACCAGTATAGAAAAACATGTTTACACACACACACACACCAAAAAAACGCTTTTCCTTGGTTATGTGAACGTTAGAGAAAACATTCAGAGAATGTTCCATTTTATCATTTTGCATGCATTATGGGAAAGTTACTTTTGAATGTCTTCTGAACCATTTGAAACTAGTATTAACGTTTGAGAAAAGTTAGATGAATGTTCAACTAACATGTTTCAGAAAAACGGTCAGTGAATGATGTATAATTCAATGTTTTTCTGCTAACATTTTGAGAATGTTATTAAAGATCAGATAACTTTGAACAAACGTTCTCGTAATGTTACTAGAGGAATGTTTGTTCATAACTTTGAGAAAACCTTAAGTTCTGAGAATGTTCATGATGGTTGGATTGAAGGATGGAGATTGAGTTAATGACCTCATTTTACATCCAATAAAAACTCAGACTGAGTTACTGGTTTGGGATTCCCATTGGTAACTTGCTGGATATTACTTTGTTTGAGGGATTTGTTTTACATCCAGGTTTGGCAGAACACTGACCTGCCAGGGAGGATTTATTTAGTTAATAATGTGGTGCCAGATATAAACTCCCAAGTGGAACGAATTCTTTAATGGTCACTTTGATTGAGTTTAACAACTCATCGTAAAGGCAATCTCTCCGATGACACCTGTCTCCCATTACCGCCCATGGAAATGGCCAGACTGCTTCATTTTCCCAGACAGCATTTCAAGAAGCCTTTGCTGAATCTGCACGGGTCCTGTGAGCAGGCGGCTTTAAGCTTTCGTCATGCCACCAGACAAGTGTCGGGGATGCTATGATAGCTGGCAGGTTGTCTATGAGGTTTGAGTGGATCTGCATCTCATTCGGCTATATGGGTTTTCAGCCCTTTCTCTTCTCAAACCCGTAAATCCATCAAGGCGCACAATTCAGTAAACACTGTTCTCCCCTCTGCCTCCACACTTTCTCAACGATTCACCCTGGGGAATTGTCTTCAGATTTGTGTCAATCATTCTGTCTAAGCTGGCCAGTTAATCCTAACGCTTCACGACAACAAAATCCATTCTTCAGAGTCTCTCCACAATCACGATTTACTTCTCTCTCACGTGCAGTTAGACCAGCAGAGACGTTCATGGTTCACACAAAGAATTGTATGAATTTTTGGTAACAATTTAGAATAGGGAACACATATTCACTATTAACTAAGAGTTTTCCCTGAACAAACTCCTAATTTGCTGCTTATTACTAGTTAGTAAGTTACAGTGTTTCCCACAGGATTTTGTCAGACTGTGGTGGGTGGTCCTCGATCGCTCTAGGGGGGGTCCGGGGGCATGCCCCCCTGTAAGAAAATTTTTTACATTTTAAAGTTAAATTCATAAATCTGGTGCACTTTGAGAGTTCAAAATTAAGAGCTCCAACACAGGTTCAGTGTGCAAAGTAAAAGAAAAAAGCTGGTGAATGTACTTGTTCTTGAAATTTAAAGGAGACTCAACCCTCTTTTTAGTGTCTCAGTCTCACTGGTGAATTTGGAAGCCAAACAAATTATAATAAAACAATAATAATAATAATAATAATAATAATTGTATATTATTATTCCTATGACAGTTATAGCCATATATTGTAAAACAATTGCACTGTGAAATAAATGAAAAATATATTTTTTTTCAGGTATATTATTTTACCTTACTCGACTGTAGGGAAATTGCAATACTTTTGTCCTCGTTTCTACACTTTCAAGCAGGGCCTAAAACTAACTTTCAGTCTGTTGTTCTGTTGTTGGTGTTTCTTTGTCTGAATATGGTGCTTATCACATGCTGTGTGGTATCGGCGTTTGGTATCGGGGCATTTTAACGAGTACGAGTACGAGTACTGGAGACCAGTATCGGGCCCGATACCGATACCAGTATCGGTATCGGTGCATCCCTATTTAAAATAGCATCATAGGACCCCTTTAATAAAAAAAGCCATTTGACATTAGAACCAACCACTGCATTTTAATCAGGATACAAACAAAGATACAAAGATAAAACCTGCATGAAACAAAAACAGACAGGCTGAATGAGAACGCAAATTCACTCTCTGACAGCAGGTGGTGGTTATGGATCAGCAATGATAAGAGGGGAAAAAATGCCATCGAAACTTTTGTGAAATCAGTTCCCTTCAGAAATACATTCATATAAACCCCAACCCAAATATTTATATTTTTCTCCCGAACAGTGAGCTTGCTGTACCTGTACAGTATTTTCTCTGTGCGCATCTGTTAATTTTAGGCCATGCTTGCAAGAGATAAACCCTTGAGCTTTTATTTTGGCGGAAACTTCAGTTGAACTTTTATTTTGGCGGAAAACTCCAGCTTCTGTGAAAACAGGTTTACAAACATTACTAATTTAATGAAATACTGTAAACATTTGCCCATTAAAATGTTGAAAATTATGCAAATGTGCAAATTATGCATAACTGGTGGCCGTTGCATTCCCAAACGCGCTAAACTCACAGCACACTCAATAACGAAGTTCACTGCTTTCACTGTGAACGGAGCCGCCACAATCTAGTTACTGAATGGGAAACACTGAGTTAGTTGTTAAGTTTAGTTACGGGGTGGATCAAGGGATCTAAAATACGGTTTAAGATGTAAACGTTTTTTTATGCAGAATAAGGCATTGATATGTGCTTTATAAGTACTAATAAACAGCCAATATGCTAGTAATATGCATGCTAATAAGCAACTAATTAATAGCGAGAATTGGAATCCTTAAAATAAAGTGTTGTATTAATTTCCCTACAAAATCTGATTCTTTGTATTCATGTCAATTGTATAGAGTGCCCTATCGCTGACGTTTTTATTTCTCAAACTGTAAGTCAGTTAATCAAAATTGTCATTGACATTTGATAAGAAATAATGTATCTTAAAAATGAATGAAAGTGAAAGTGACATGACATGTGGCCAAGTATGGTGACCCATACTCGGAATTAGTGCTCTGCATTTATCCCATCCAAAGTGCACACACACAGCAGTGAACACACACACAC
>NW_015555781.1:1294283-1307837 GCF_001515605.1 Sinocyclocheilus anshuiensis | reverse complement strand
GCAGTTGGGGGTTCGGTGCCTTGCTCAAGGGCACCTCAGTCGTGGTATTGAAGGTGGGAGAGAGTGCTGTACATTCACACCCCGAGAGCTACGAGTCCAACTCTCTAACCATTAGGCCACGACTTCCCCTACACAACATTAGCTACCATGGATTCGAACCCACGACCTGAAAGGTTTGGGGTCAGTGGCTTAGCAGAGTGCGCCACTCAGTTAATAAATAAATTCACAGATTTATAATAGATGGAAAATATTGATTTATTTATCTGTATGTACGTATGTATGTATCTATGTATGTATGTAAGTCGTGTCAATTTAATTTCAGCTGTCTGCACCATTTATTTATTTATTTATTTGCAAAAACAATAATTTTCACTTAGTAGTTCACTTGAACTGTTAGGAAAATACCTGGTTAAATTAAAAATATTATTTTATTAAAATAATGCAATTGACAACTGTAAATTTATTTAACTTTATATATACCCATTTGGAATTAAGATCTGTGCAATAAATTAATTTAATAATGACTGCTTTCTTAAATCTTTAAATGCCGTTGGCACTGAAAAACAGAAACGATGTTTTAAAAAAAATAAGTAAATAAATAAATATCACATTTAATCACTCTAAAACACATATTAGTTTAACATTTGTTTTTTTAATCATGGGGTATATTTAGAACTGCCATCTGAAAAAATCTAGCCCAAACAAAAGTTCACTCCCAAAATTTGAAGTTTGAGGAAGTTTACATATATTTTTATTTGACATTTGTGATATATTTTTGCAATATGGATTTTTGAGCAGCATTTCATGATCGGCTATTTACAATCTTAGATTGCTCATTAAATGTGAGACTCTGTCAGGATATGATTAATTATACCGCAACACAAGACTTCTGTTTGTGTCGAGTTGATGTATACTCTGTTTTTCTTCCCTAATGAACAAGGGAAGCACCAGCTTTGCTCACACCCGCACAAACTCTGCACACACATTTCTGCTTTTAATCTGGCATCAAGCCCTTTCCAAATAAAACCACAAAACTGTCTGAATCTCTAAAATGCGTGTCTGGAGAAACAAAAACAAAAAACAATCACTGCCCACGCGACGACTCTACAGTTTATTAACACTCATGGAAAACTTAATACCCATAGATTAGCCTAGCCAATACTGACGAATATACATGCTTTTGTATTTTCTCCCAAGCTGTTAAAGTTATATCATGTGTGAGTTATACTGCACTGTTTACTACAGTAAATCCCACTGAAATGAGGGAGCTGTATCTAGCGTTTTGTTGTAGTTGCAAAGGTAACTGCCCACTCGAAGGGGAGAGAAAGAGAGAGAAAACAATTTGTGGCTGTTCTATCAGCTCACACCTGCCTGTGCTCTTATTTGTCTGATGGACAGTGCAACAGATTTCTCTGACCATCTTTAACTTCTGCAACTGTACTGTAAATAAAGCGATGGCTTTAAAAATTGCTGTTTCGACCCTGGAGGAATGAAAACGCTACTCTGGTAACAGCACATAGTGCTTCCATTTTCAAGCCTCGCCATCAAACTGTCACAGCCAAATGGCCCAGTTTTACCCCCAAAATCTCTGGAATCTATATTGCTCTAATGTTATTTTAAATACTGCAAGGCTTGATTTACCTTGTGTATACAAGTGTATATGACTACAATACAGATTACAGTATTTTTCAGAAAACAAGTCACACCGAGTTCAAAATTCTATTGCTGAGATAGAGAGAAAAAAAATAGACGAGTCACATCGGTGTATGAATTAGATTTGGTAACACTTTATTTTAAGGACCCATTCTCAGATATGCATCTATTAACTAGCATGCACATTACTAACATATTGGCTGTTTATTAGTACTTATAAAGCACATAATAATGCCTTATTCGGCGTAGCCATATTTTAGATCACTTAATTGTGCCCAATACCTAAACTTAAAAAGTACCTTACTAACTATTAATAAGCAGCAAATTAGGAGCTTATTGAGGCAAAAGTCGTAGTTAGTAGTTAGTTAATAGTGAGAATTGGACCTTAAAGTTGAACTCACATGTTATCATTACGCTAAGAATTAATATGAAATACCAGAAAATAAAATGAAATGCTTAAAAACATTATAAACACTACTAACATGCATTTTAGTTCCCCTCACTCCACAACAAATCCTTTAAATTTAAAGGGGTCCTATTATGCTTTTTCACTTTTTCAACTTTAGTTAGTCTGTAATGTTGCTGTTTGAGCATAAAAAAGATCTGCAAAGTTACAAAGCTCAAAGTCCACTTCAAAAGGAGATACTTTATTTAACAGAAATCACTTTTCAAAAACTACAACGAACGACTCGTTTGGACTACAACGCATATTTTCCGGGATTCGACGAATGGGATGAGACCTGGTTGAGCTGCACTAGAGAAGGCAACGAGTGTTATCACTATGTCGCAGACACGATAGCTTTCCCAAGGCAGACGAACTTAGAGTGGTTACAATTATCCGGGTTTAAATCGCGCTCAAATTTATTTGATATTGACGCAATATTTACACTGAAGCTCGCAGGCGGCTATGGTAAGAGGCATGACATTTCCCGACCAGGCGCCGAGTGCTGCCAATCACAACACACACTGGCCCAGCTAACCAATCACAGCACATTTCGTATTTCAGAAGTCGGGCCTTCATTTGATACAGGAACTATTCGAGCCGTTCATACCAGACTGCGGGGAGAGGTGTTGTAATAAAGTAAAATATGTGAAAAATAATGTGTTTTTCGAACAACCTAGTATGAGAGCCCGTTCTAGTACACCCCCAAAACAAAATCAAGACCTTGTAAAAGAGCATAATAGGACCCCTTTAAAGGTCATAACAGAAAAAAAGTATTAGCATACAACAAATAAATTATAGTGGCATTTATTATAAAGGACATATAAGCACCAAGCCAAAACAAAGTGAAATTTAAAGTATCGACGTGTAGCAAGTGTGATGTATAGATAAACTTGA
The DNA here is from genome assembly GCF_001515605.1 of Sinocyclocheilus anshuiensis. Classification (NCBI taxonomy): domain Eukaryota; kingdom Metazoa; phylum Chordata; class Actinopteri; order Cypriniformes; family Cyprinidae; genus Sinocyclocheilus; species Sinocyclocheilus anshuiensis. The sequence goes on along the minus strand of NW_015555781.1, from coordinate 1,304,845 downwards.
GCTCATGTATCTATCGTTCAGCACAAATCTGAATGTGTGCATTGGAATTTAAATCGCAGCATGTTTCAGATGAAACTGTTATATTTTATTTGTTATATTTTATTCAAGTCATTTATTTTGTAAGTTATTTAGAGCCCTATTCGGACGGGTCTAGTTTCCCCGGCTAACTCAACGGTCCTCTAAGAAATCTAATCCCATTCGAATGTGAATGTCTGTGATTGTTGATATTGTATTAGCCCATTGCTTCTCCTCATGTGTTTTTGACCTACCTGAGCTGAACTATTTATCTTCCCAATACTGCACCTTTAAATATTGATGGTATCTGATGGGAAAATATAATAATAAAATTAATAAGGAGAGCCAAATCGTGAAAACTGATGGCCATTTTAACATCAGCCTCAGGTAAGATACTTGTCTAGATGTTTCTGCTCACTTGTGTGCTCACTTACGCAGCCACTTCTATAGACTTGTGTGAAGCTTTTTTCTACAAAGCATTTGATTGGACAGAAATCTAAAGAGCAGGATGAGTCATCAATGTTTTTCAATGTTATTTTCCTGGGCAGAATGTCTGTAAATTTTAAATGATTGCTAAAGCATAACTGTAACTTTAGGAGTACACTAGCATATAGATGACCTCAAAGATGTGACATGGACTACTTACAACTCATTTTAAGCATTTTTTTAAAAATTCAAATTCGCTATTTTGTCACAACCTGAGTGTCCTCATATATAAAATGGTCACAGATTAGTCCATTGCCTTTTAAATGCAAACTATGTAGACAGTTTTCAGATTCGACGAAGAGTACAAGTGAAAGAAAGTGGAAGAGGAGGAGGGAAAGCAAGGCCAAAAAGAACATTTGTCTCTCATGAGGCCTGTGCCATTGTAGTTGACCATGTTGTTGTCCTTTTCTATAGAAAACTGGATATATGGTATATGACAGAAATCTACATGAGCAGGAAAATCTTTCTGAGGTGGATTGGGAGGATGTTACCTTGGAGAATTTTATGAAGTTCAAAAGGGGACAAGATGCTGATTCTGAGTGAATATAATTTCACATTCTTTATCCATCTTAACATCAGAGCGGTTGTGGCCATTTGTAACTTGAATGTGTGAGACTTCCAGTGTCATTCGCTTCCAGTTATTTTTAACAGTAGAAAAACAGTCTGTTATGCTGCTCGATATTACAAACTGCTATTTCTTATGACATTATTTTCATTTATCATAATCGCAAATGCACTGGTTTGTAGCACAAATAGTTTACCATTTACTTCACTTTGTTAATTATTGTGGCTAATCAATTGGAAGCCACTGAAAATAGTCACTTGCAAACTTTTTCATGTTTATGTTGTTCTTTCACATCCAAGCTCATTGTTTCCCCAGTAGTGAAGATACTTTCCTTCTAATGACTCTCCCTCTTCACAAGCACAAAACTCTAAGCACAAAGCCAAAATTGTACAATTTTTACAGGATTGATTGTGTATTTTGTACCCGCATATTCTAATTTATGTAGATGACAGTAGTATGTTGCAAAGTTGCAGAAGTTCCTCTGATAAAACACATTAGTGACCCTGGACAACAAAACCAGTCATAAGGGTCAATTTTTTTTAATTGAGATTTCTATATCATCTGAAAGCTGAATAAATAAGCTTTCCATTGATGTATGGTTTTGTTAGGATAGGACAATATTTGGCCGAGATACAACTATTTGAAAATCTGGAATCTGAGGGTGCAAAAAAATCTAAATATTGAGAAAATTGCAAAGTTGTCCAAATGAAGTTCTTAGCAATGCATATTACTAATCAAAAATTAAGTTTGGATATATTTACGGTAGGAAATTTGCAAAATATGTTCATGGAACATGATCTTTACTTAATAATCTAATTATTTTTGGCATAAAAGAAAAATCGATAATTTTGACCCATACAATGTTTTTTTGGCTAATGCTACAAATATACCCCAGCGAATTAAGACCCTTGGTCCAGGGTCTCATTAGTGTTACTGTAGAAAACAGTCATAGTCATACTGCATTTAATAAATCTCACAGTGTGTTTTTGCTATCGTTGTGAGTCATTTGTTGACAAAATCTGAAGTAGATTAAATAGAATCTAGTTTTAAATAGAGTGTTTGATTTAGATTTTGCTGTTGTTATTTTTGAGAAATGAGTTTTGGGTTTCAGGAGATGTCTTCTCAATTGAGGAGAAGCTGCTGATACAGATACACATGGAGCAGCGACTGTGGAGTTTGACCCTGGCGATGGGGGATAATGATGTCAGATGGAGCAAAAAAGGGTCAGAGTAATCATGAGCAGCCGTGCTCGGTAAGCTGCCACTTCTGTCAGGCTCATTACCTTCAATGAGTGCCGTCCAAAGGGGATATCAACTTTTTGTTATTCCACTATTGCAGTTGTAGAGATGTGCGAGCGTTTTGCCTGGGGACGGATCTTTGGCTGAGGGTCTATATATGTTTGCTCCGGTGTGCTGACGGTAATACTTGATTATGTTTTACTTATCAGTGCTCTGAATTTTACCAACTTTTGTGTTTAATGTGAGAAAAATTACAGCTCACTCTAATCTTTAGTGGTTGACATTGAAAGCTTGGTAGTTTTTATTTTTTTTTCTCAACAAACCTTTTATTAAACAACTGAATTATTGCAAAACATCAAAGAGAAAAAAATCTTATACATTGTTTCTGATTTTGGCCCCTGGCACATTTTTCTTCATATATAATGCATGGCTGAAATATATACAAGGCATATTTCATCTTTTAGAATCGTAACACGGTGAATCAAACTAAGCTGAACAAATGGAATGGATTTCACTGATAATGTAAGCACAGGGGGCAACAACTAATAGAAATTGTGGGAAACTAGGCTGTTTGTCCCACCATCCCTCTTGACAGCAGCCTAATATTTGCACAATAACTCCAGCGAGAGGGAAAAACACAGAGCATGTTGTTTTGGTATTTGTCTGCATCAGGGTAAAGCTTTTTCCTTTCATTAGTGCTTGACGTCATGGTTTAAAATCAAGAAATCTGGTTGTTTTAGACACTAATTGTCAGTTTTACTATGATTTGTTTGTATAAACAAATAAGCAAAATGTTATGTGAGACGTAAATCTCCTTTTTGTTGCCATTTATTTCACTTTAAGTTATGATCTTCAATAAACTAGCTTTGATATCAAGCAGCCATTAGCAGTAACTCAAGGCTGGACACTACAGGCAAAAACTTTTATATTTTTTTCATTCACTGGTCATTTTTTTAGATAACATGTTGTTCCAGACTAGTGTTCCAGACATCCAAAATGGGTCTAGGTTTGTTAATATAATTTGGCTGATTTTATATACATTTTATTTGTAACATTTTATTCCTATATAAATGTTTTTTTTTGCTGTCTATTGACAGTATTTTCTGATTTATGAATGGTAAAAAGAGATATCAACAATCCCTCTTGTAAAAAAATGTATGCAAATTAGTGCATATTTAATAAGATAATACCTCATTTACATATTTAAACATAATTCTTAAAACTTAAAATATATCAAGTTGACAATTCATAATGTAATTGTAATGACTTGATTGGATGGCTGATAGGGGCATAGCAGTAGTGTCCGTATATGATAGAAATCCCTACATAATCAACTTGGAAAGTATGGTGATATTTATTTATTTATTCATTATTTTAATCCTATCCACCTGGGGTGCAATTATACGTTTCAAAACAGATCTCAATTAGACTTTGTGCTAAAACTAGACTATTTCTGTGAGTGAGAAGCACCCTGAAAACAGTCTCATACTCCTATCTGACCCAAAATCTGACCAACATCAGCACCCGAATCTGTGCTACATCACTGAGCAAGAAAAATGTTGGGTGACACAGGGTCAGGGTCTGACAGTTCCATTCGCTGGTTTACAGGTACCTAAACAACAAGGCGGCCGAGCCACAATAACACACCACAATATATTTTCCTGACATTCGGTCGCAACACATTTCCCAAGACTACAAGTATATGAGAGAAATCGGCACGAAACACATCCTCAGAGCTGCCTTCCTTGTAAATATACGAGAGGCAGATTGTATGCCTCTTATGCAGAAACGGACAAAAAAGCCAACCAAGCGTTCAGAGGGGTATTGACATGAGGAGAAATGAGAGAGTGACTACGGACGTGGAGCATCATTTAACAGAGCCTGGGGCACTGGCTTGTCTCGCTTCCTCCCGTGGAGGCCTCTGCCACTGCTCTGGATGCTTGCTGTTTCATTATGATGAGGGTATGGGCTAAACGTAGCCAAGCATATCAAATATCCTCGAAGCACGTACTAAATAAATAATTTTATTCATTCCATTACTGGTAGATGTGTTTGGCCAGTAAAGCATCATGGGATAGAAACAAACAAGGGGATTTTGCGCTTTTCATGAAACAAACCATCGGTCCAACCCTGGGAGCTCTTCTACCACACGTGATGCATCTCATTTTAATGTAGCACAGTTGATAATTACATTTCAGATAATAACAGACTAAGTGCAAAGCAGAGTTATTATAGTTAAATGAATAGTTCACCCAGAAGTGAGAGTTTGCTGTTTAATCACTCTCAGGCCATCCAAGATGTAGAGGAAGCAATATTATTGATCAAGAACTAGTATTTTAGCCAGTTTGAAGTTAGAGTTTGTTTCTTACAAACACCCAGCATTTCACTACACAAAATGTTAACTCATGGACTGGAGTTATGTGGATTACTTGTGGACACACAAACAAATAAATCAAAGAAATTAAATAAAATCTAAAAACTTAAATTTGCGCTTATTACTACTGTTGTTGCCAAGGCAACATTTTAACTTTAAGCACTAAAATAACTAAAGCTAATAAAAGAAAAAAAAAATTGCAAGCTATATTATTTGAGATTTGACTTACTAGTCATATGGTGCGTAGCGTCCTGGAGATGTTGTCCGACAGGAGTTCCGCTCCGTGATTGCATCATATAATAATTGCTGTTAATAGTGTTCATCGTCTGTTTTATTACGTCTTAAATTGATTTTTCCGTACATTTCTGCCATATTTACATTAACTGACAGTCACCACTGATAAGCTACTACTAAATATTGTAGAAACTTAATTTGCTGTAAAGTTGCTTTGCAATGATTTGTATCGTGAAAAGCACTGTACAAATAAACTTGACTTGACTTGACTATATTAGACATGTTTCAAAATGTAAAAACAAATCTACTAAAAATGACAAAAACACACAACAAAATTACTAAAACACTAGCGTAAAACAGCACATCCAGGAATCAATGCTGATTCTTTTTCTTTCCTTTGTATATTTTCAGGTGATTTTTTTCCCCTGTGTGAGCCTTAGGCAGCCAAGATGATTAATTATTAGTGCAATCATGCTGATTTGTCCTGCTAAGATAATTCTTGTAAATAAGATGATATGATTCAGGATCAGATCACTGAGTGAAACGATCTTTCGTTTGACGACTTGCGGCTACATTTACTGGAGCTCAGGTGATTTGTCAGAGTGCTGTGTGTACTTCACTGTATTTTGTGAAGTACACAAAAGTACTGCATTTGTATATGTTGTATATGAAAATACTTCACTGTATGTGAAGTACTGTATTTTATTTCTAGTTTGGAGCAATCATTGGTATACTTCCCTTGCCCGCATCCACAGTACCGATTTTTTTGTCTTTATGCTATTTTAGAGCTTTTTATCAATGTCTCCAACACGCACAGGGAGAAATATGCTTTTCCAGGAGTCTCTGAAATCATTTGAGTCTCATTTGGAAGAAAATCTCTCCAGAACATGAACTCGTGTCACATAAACAGCTGGTATTTTAGCAGATTTCACAAACTTGTAGGTGTGCTGTGGTTTGTTAGTGGGCTAATGGTGTATTTACCTGACAACGTCAGACTTTCTGGCTAGAATAATCTGAAAGATGATTGTCTTCTCGGGGAAATCTGGCAAGGGAGAGAAAAGGCGCTGGGAGAATCGCAGGGCTCGTCTCTGGGACTGACAGCTTGAATCAGTGTCTGCTAAGGGAAAATTTCACAGGGGTCTTTTCTCAAAAGATAATTTGCTTTTGTTGAGGAACTAAACCCATCTTACTACCCCTGTGTGTTCGACGGTGAAAATTTAATAGTTTTATTTTTCTTCTGAGCAAAGAAACAGCTCCGCTAGGGCCGATGGCGACATGCAATGGCAATTGCTTTCTTAGTTTAAGTTGTGTATCCTTATCCTTTCCCTGGAGATTATGAGAGGAGCCCTCTTAAGTAAAGATTGTCTCTCTTGCCTAAAAGATTACCTTCTTTTCCACTTACAGTAAAAAAAATAAATAAAAAAAAAACATTTCTAAGGGAAATCAATAGTAACAATCAAACCAGACTGCTTCGTCGTTTATCTTAATTTTCAAATCAATTTACACTCCGCAGAGACGACACCCAACAGTGAGATTCTGCATCAGGCATGTTTTGAGGTCAATAATGCTTTAAACAAGGAAAAGTAGAATTACTTAGGCTTATTACGTCTGGCAATATTAGGAGTTAATTAGTTTATTAATTCAAACCTAAGTAATATGAGTTTTTAGTACATGTGTACATACAGGACAGGATAATTGTGAGAAGCGGTTATACACCTGGAAATATTACTGAAATGTAATGGGTCTCTGATGATGTTTCCACATCTGTGACGTATAAGACATTTAGCAAGTATCTGAACATTTGGCCGTCTGAGTTTTCTTGTTTTTAGGGTGTGTTGACAAGCTATTCCCACCCAACGAGAAAAAAAATACCTTCAATATTATGCGTCAGCCTTAGCATAAATATTGCACTGGGACTTTCCCCAAATAGCATATAAAAACAGGACCTTATTTGATTAGTGAAAGGGGCTGCTGAATCTTCAGAATATGTAAAATTATTAAATATCTATTATTAAATTTACATTTTATGTTCTTGCAGTTATAAACATTTAGGACTTTTGACTGTTGTTTAAAACCATGATTTGTAGCTTTTTTTTTAGCAATGAACTGGAAAAGGTATATATATATATATATATATATATATATATAAAAATTGTTTTACCATCTTTAATATACTATAACTTTGGTACCAGGGTTGCCATCGGCACAATGCAGTTAACACAACAATATAAAAAAAAAAAAATAAAAAAAAACGGATAAAATGGAAATATTATTTATTTTTTCAATTATGTTGTAGAAAAGTTCCGAATGGTGTCACTTTTTTGGTAACAACTTCTGAATGAAGGTCATGTGGGACACTAAAAATAGTTAAAGGAATAGTTCAGAAATGAAAATTTGATGAAAAAGTACTCTTCCTCATTTGTGTGGATTACTTGTGGATCATTGTGAAGTTTTTATCAGCTGTTTGGACTCTCATTCTGACGGCACCCATTCACTGCAGAGGATCCATTGGTAAGCAAGTGATGTAATGCTAAATTTCTCCAAATCTGTTCTGATGAAGAAACAAACTCATTTACATCTTGGATGGCCTGAGGGCTCCAAATCCCTAAATTGTAAATATTCACTAGTGAACCACTAACAAAATCTCAGTAACCACACCAACAGAATTTTATATCCTGATGAGCTTTCTTTAAGACATAAGCCTTAAAATATGCATCATAAGAAGAGTAATGCTTCAGCCTGTTTTTTTTTATGTCAATATCCCATGCCTGCCTTGCTTGCTTACATTAACATGAAATGCCAGGAGAAGGTTGAATCTGAGTCTCCAGAGGCAAAAGCCTCTAAACTGTCCCGTACATTATTTACACAGCCAACAACAGGTGATTACTGTCTACCAGCAGTTAACAGAGCCAAAGATAAAAGCAAACAAGCGCTAAATCTGGTTTCATTAGTTGCACACCATCGCTTCTCAACCTATAATGTGCTACAGAGAGTTAACATAATCTGTGGGACCTCTCTGATGGATAACCTGCTGTTCTCCTCAGCCTTAGGCATCTGCATTACAGAGTCAGCGGGGAGGCCGACATGAGCTGCGCTGTTCTCCCACTGTATATTACCAGCCAGCTGGTGGTAGTCTTAGAGAGAATAGTATAGCGATTATTGCTTTTCACATAGTCTAAGAGTTCGATACAACTCTGCACTCATGTCGAGTCTTCACACTCGGTTCACAGGTTGATAGCCGCTTATCCTACTTGACACATGCAGATGTCTCATCAATCTAGTTTTATTTTAAGGCCATAATTACTTTATAGTTGCTTCTTTCCAGCAACCTCCAGAGAGATAGTGCTTTTTCAGTGACTGCGCACCGTTGTCAGGTTTCGTATCGGCTGGCGTTCTGTAGATGTGCCGCTGTCACACCAGATGTGTCTGAAATGACTTTCCTACATCCAGGTGTCACACGGCTTGCAGAGCTAAAGCAAACATAGCTCAGTGGAAGTGCTGAAAACCACCACCATAAATATCGGAAAGCAGACCTTCTGGGTCATGTGTGGGTGGACGCAGTTGCCTGCATATTGTTGACAGTATTAATGGTTCATAATTTAATATACAACATTACAGACTAAACAAAAACCAGAGCTGGATTCATACCCACATGCAACCCAAGAGTGTTGCCCACTTGACCATGCTCCATATATATATATATATATATATATATATATATATATATTTATTTTATATTTTTCTTTTTTTCAGAAGTGATTGATTGTTTTGTATTGTGGATGTGGAGCCAAACACGCAACCGTAGTAAAGTATCGGTCAGGGATACGGGAAGGCAGCACTGAGCTGGAAACCATGGCAACACTCTGTGCTGTGTTGCTCTGCTCCCCCGGCCCTGCCTGAGAGGAGAAGAGAGGAGACAGATACCTGTAGAAGCCTAATCCCATTCAACACCTGCATACAAAGAAGCCCTCGCTTTCGACGTGATATGAAAATACACAGGGGATTGACAAGATACATTTTTGATGGACTGCTGTTTTCCTGCAGTGCCATATCACACACTGCACACACCAGAAATAACAAACAGTACTGGCTACCGTCCTTCTGATTCTGCTGGTAAAACATTTGAGCAAGGAAATTTGAATTAGTCTTCCTTCTCTTTATTTCCTCCTCCTCAGCTCGAATGCCACTTGGCAGATGATTGATAGAAGCTGTCAGGGCCATAATCGCTTGTTTAGTTTGGCTTCAGTCATGGGTTTTGCATACAGGCACTTGAGGTGATGATCTAAAGGAAAAACATGAGAGATGCCATACAGGTCTTTTTGACATTGGATAGCAATGGCTGAGTATAATTTCCCCTGATATTATATGCATTTGCATTTAAATTATATACGATTCATGACTTATGCAGTGGTGCATCTATCTGTCTGTCTGTCTGTCTTGTGACCCATGGACAAAATAAGACATAATCACCAATAATAATAATACAACTTTTTTTTTTAACTATTTTTAAGTTTTATAAGTGGTGTCAATCATTTATGTATTTATTTATTTATTGATTTATTTATTTAGAGGATGCACTATGTAAGATTTTGTAAGGCAGATGTAAGACAGAATAGGCTAGCAGTACAGTTTTTGTTTAATGTGAAAGGAGCCCTAGGTTTACAGTTTTTCTCGATTGCTTAAACACATTTCTTGAAACTATGCCTCGTATTCTCAAAACAGTAAACACAAATCCATAACGTCTCACCCAATTCCCCAAACATCCTATTTTCAGGTCAAAATGAAGCTCTACACTCAAAACCATTCACTCTTGCTGAAAAACCAAACTTTTCCCTCAGACATCACACACAAACTTTCAAAAACACACACACTACCACATAGTATTACACACTGGTGCAATAAATTCAAAACAATATATCTAAAACTGGTAAGTTATGTTGCTTGTGGTTCTCCCCTTAAAAACCTTTTCACATGAACACAAAAGACACAACCAATATATACATTGGCACATTTTTACTACACAGCACAACTGTAAAAAAAAAAAAATTCCGTCTTTGTTCTGGGTCAGGCCAGAGAATCTCGTCCACATCACAGGCTATATTGGCCCTAGCCAGGCAGCGAGGGTAAAATCCTCTTGCATGCCTGATCCACCCCTGGCATGCATCTACTGATATGTCTAGGCAGGCTTCTTCCATGGCCTGGAGGAGGTGAGCACGGATATAAGGTTCTCGGTCATACACTTTCCACCGCCATGCTGAAAAAACTCCTCTATCGAGTTTAAAAAGGGAGAGTATGCAGGCAGAAAGATGTTAGAAAACCTTGGGTTATTGGTAAACCAGTCACGAACCAGAGCAGCGCGATGGAAGCTGACATGATCCCAAACAACAATGTAACGAGGCTACTCTGGCTGTGCTGGTTCCCTGAGGTCCAGCCACACAGTAGAGTAAATCACTGCCCTGAAGCACAGTTCAAGAGGGCACAAATGGCAGCATAAACTGCTATACTGTGATGATACACAATACTTCATACGATATCAAAACTCATACCTCTTTCTTTCTTTCACTCTTTCAGAGTTTCGTTTGAAAGGGACGCGGTATGCCTGTTTCATCCGGAACCGGTGCTTTCGGAGGATACGATCAATTGTGGAGGG
>NW_015555781.1:1293784-1294240 GCF_001515605.1 Sinocyclocheilus anshuiensis | reverse complement strand
AAATAAGCTGACGAAATACACAATTACTGTAACTGTGAAAGCATGTAAGCTGGCTAACTTACTTTACAACTTCCCTACAACAAAAATTAACCAAATGTTTTTACTATTAAAATTAATTAATTAATAAATACATTTATTATGTAAAAAATTAATAAAAACAAAAAATGGTTACTATAGTTAAATCATGGTAACCACAAATTAACCATGGCTTTACTACACTAACCAACCATGGTATTTGTACAACTGTGGTTATACAAATGGTAAGCAATACAAAAAAAAAACAAAACAAAAAAAAACATGGTTAATTTTGACATTGTTGGGGTCCTCCCGTTGTGGTCTGTATTTGTGTTTCTCTATATTTTTCTCTACAATTAATCGAAAATGCCGCTGCAAGATTAATCTTTAATGAGCCAAAAAGAACGCATGTCACACCTCTGTTCATCAATTTGCACTGGC
>NW_015555781.1:1284569-1293350 GCF_001515605.1 Sinocyclocheilus anshuiensis | reverse complement strand
ACAAACAAACACTAGCTTTCTATTTTTTTCTATTCTATCTACTTGTTTTTCTTTGTGTGTGTGTGTGTGTATGTGTGTGTGTTTATGTGTGTGTGTAATATATATATACACCTTGCTACGTGTACTGCGTTAGGCTAACTGAGACTTGTCATTTGCACTTATATATTGTTGCTCTTTTGTTAGTTTTGACTGCTTTTATTGTCCTCATTTGTAAGTCGCTTTGGATAAAAGCGTCTGCTAAATGACTAAATGTAAATGTAAATGTGTTTCTTTATTTAGTTGTGTTGTGAGTATTTGCAGCGCGTTTCTTTATTTGAAAAAGTGAAAGTGACGTGACATGTGGCCAAGTATGGTGACCCATACTCGGAATTAGTGCTCTGCATTTATCCCATCCACAGTGGGATTCTGACCCTCTGACCTCCTGTCTCCTTTACAAAACAATCCAGGGCCGTGCAGACACCTTTGGAGAGGCAGGTGCTCAAAGTATAAAAGGGGCACATGGAGCACGGCTTTTAATAGGGCTGTGCTCCTTGCTGAGACATGTATCGAAACGGATGCTTCTGTATTGATAGCAGCAAATGCCGTAATGCAGTTTTGAAAAAGAAACACAGAACAGAAAAGACCATTTTAAAGTTTAAAAGTTAAATAAATATTTCTTTGCACCTCTTAATCACTCTGAAAATAGAAACGGAATTAAATTAGGCCTATTATTATTTTAGTTTATTAGTTTACAGGGTATGGTGGTTTTGCTGTTGTAAACACTACTGTTGTTGTTGTATAAAAAATATTTCTGTCTTATTTAAAATAGAATTATATTATAATCCTGTTCTGAATTTATTCATTTTTTAAATTATAATGATGATAAAAACAGTATTGATAAGTAGCCTATAAATCGGAGGATGAGAAAATCAGTATAAGCCTGTTTTATCAGGGTGATTATTTTTTAAGGCACTCTACATTTTTAAAATAAATACCGTAACAAAAAAAGGTCAAAGTAATATTTTTTTAGTCAGATAACATAAAGACAAGACCCCTTGACGCCCTTTAAACTTTTCCCAATCAAACAGCAAGAACGAAAGAGAACAGGCACCTTTGTTTATATTGCTATGTGTAGAACGTTAGCTGCATTTTTAATTTTTAATTTTAAAGAAATGTAATTTCGTTCCCCGCATGTTATTCGGGCAGGTATGTTCACGTAGAGGTTTCTAGATTTAAATTCAAAGAGAAAGTATCGATAGTCTATTCATGACCTGACGTTTTATTCGTATCCAAAATGAGGAGAAGTGAATATTCTCATGCAGTGTATGTTTAATTCATACTCGAAGCCGGAGGGCGCTCTCGTGCAGAAAGTTCAAAACAGACTCATAGAAGGAATGACTTAGGCAGGAAACCCTAATATGGACAAAAGCATCCGGCTCTCGCTGTAGCTGAGCTGAATAAAACACAGAAAAAAAACGTGAAGACAAGTTTTTCAAGTTATCTCCAGGTAATACATAAACTATATGAATAATGCAGTACTGATTGACATATCATTTAGTACATTATGAAATTACATATAAAGATGTACATAAGTCCTGACAGTTACTTAAGATGTACGACAGTAAGCGGAAGCTAAAGATTACGTTTTATAAAGTTTTAAATATGGATTTTTTTTCCTTACGCAAACGCATCAGTTTAATTCAGAAGGCCTTTATTCACCCCCTGGAGCTTTGTGGAGCACTTTATGATGGATGGATGCAGTTTTTTGGGCTTCAAAATCTTAAACCCCATTCACTGCCATTATAAAGCTTGGAAGAGCAAGGACATGTTTTAATATAAAGAATGTATTCATCTGAAAGAATAAAGTCATATACACCAAGGATGGCTTGAGGGTAAATAAATCATGGGGTAATTTTCATTTTTGGGTGAACTATCCGTTTAATATATATTTAAACAATAATAACATTTTATTTAATTGCAAATAACATGCAGTTAAGTGTCCGAAAACATTACATTCAATTTACACTTAAGCATATTTTAATCTTATTTTTTTTTCACAGCTAGTGCATGTGGGGTAGCCTATCCACTTAGCAATTAATCTCCAAGCAGCGGTCATACTTTTGCTGTGAAACCCTGCGTTGTTCACCACAATGGTATAGTGTCTAACAGTGGGGATCTCGGGTTATGTTGATGTAGATGTCAGTGCATGTCACTCTCCCCTTATACTACACACTACCAACCGTTTGAGTGAATGTACCCCCCTCCGCCGAAGCTCTCATCACTCATATTCATGGAATAATATGCCAATTTTTAGCCATTAGAGGAGGTTTTATGATTCACTGGCTTGAAAGAAATGGCGGTCATTTTATGTATAGTGCTCTCTCTGCCTGTTGGTGTTGCGTGTAGCACAGACTGCATGTTCTGAGAGAGTCTATCAATTCCAGGTGCTGTATTCATAGAGCGTTGCAACTGAGGGCCATCGCGCATTAGGTATGCTGTGTGCGTACGTAAGTGCGTGGGTATGTCTGTGCGAGCATGTGCGTGCCTGTGTATGCATTCTGCATTCTAATTTTTTCCCCCCTCCATTTGAATTTTAATTTGATTTTGATAACAGCGCCATTTTGGAGTAATTATTTATCACTGATGTAATTTTACAGTCTGTCAAGTTATCCACTAACACACCTTGAATAATATAATATGAAACAGAATCAAGTATGGAAACTCATATTTTCTCTTTCCTTTTGATATAACTTTAGTTTTTTTTTCAGACTTCACAGACAATAATTAACAAGTGAAACATGCTCAAACATATTTAATTAAATGCCGTGCCATTTTTGCATAATTTATGACTGTTGTCGAACCACTGTTTGAATTCAAGCTGAAAATATGAGCTTCATAATAATTCATCGTCTTGTTATGCAGGTGAAACATTTATTCACACTTTCCGAAGGAGAGATGGTCCGGAGATAATAATCTGTACATGTATCACAATGTTTGTTTTCTTAAGTAAAATTGCCATTCATATTCTAACTCTAGTCTGGAAGAAATGTAGGAATTAAAATGCTTCCTTATTTACACATTAAAATGTGTCTTATTCAGGAGAAAATACAACAAAAACCACTGAGAGAAAAAAGGATGAAATCAAAGTTCCATGAACCGTTTTCACATTCAACAAAAGAAATGTCAGAGCTTATCTTTGACATCTTAAACTCTCTGCTCTCCAAATCATACCATCTTTGAACCTGCAGCAGATTTATTTGGAGTTATCTTCATAAAATAAATAGCCACAGGAGAAGTCGGTAGCACATCAAGTAAGAACGCTTTGCTGTGTTTTTCCCTGGTTCTGCAGGAAACAAGCGAAACGGCAAATCTGATTAACATCTTTCACAATTCAATTCACAACGTGGTCGCTGGGCAATGAGGTAGTGTCTGTAAATATCGCCAATGTGCCAAAACATTCATTTACAATTTAGCAGGGGTTCAATCTGTGTCCCAAATCTCACACGTTACCATGCCACAGGAGAGTAGAGACACACTTCAGAAATTTAATTGTTTATGTGCAAGAAGAGGCATTGAATAAAAATAACCAAGAAACACTAGAAAAAGAATAAAGAGCGCCAATTAAAATGACATGTTAAAGCAGAGGCTTGGGGCTATGAGGAGCAGGAATGCCGGCTAGCTTTAATGGTGAAACCAAAACAAAGAGGAGTGCTTTAATGAGCGTCTCTTTCAAAGGAATGCATTGTCAGTGCCTCTCTCGCTCGTGTGGCTGGCGTGCAATTCGTTACACCAGGCTTGTTTGAACACTCGAGTGGCAACCAGTCGCTGATCCTGTGTGTAAATCACAGGACCCAATAGCACAAACATCAGTAGATAACCATAAACACATTAGCCATGCTAAGTGTGACATTTGCTGCTGAGCCACAAATGCAAATCATCAGAATGCTAGTGCGGCATGGGCGTTACCTTGTTCTACATGCACAGTGCCAGGGGACAGTGGTGCCTGATAATAAAAATATAATGATATCTTTTGCTGTTTTCACACAAAAGTCTATTGAGTAGGTCTGCAGTATAGCAACTGCGCGAAAGGTGAAGCGAATTGCCATTTCCAAGCCATTTTACTTCAATAATGTGACATTAACAAGTGCAAAAGGATGTTCAATGACAAAAAATGTAAACTGAGCCAGAAGGAATGCAGGTTTGCTAAAAACAATGGCTAGCTATTAGCTACTTGTTTATTGGCCAGCATTATCCAATAGTCCACACAGTCTACTGTAAGTGATATCAAAAGAAAATGAAATTCATCTCAGAGGAAATGCAAGGTTTTGTTTCTGCAGTTATTCTGATTAAAAACTGATGCTTTCCTTTAAAATAACATGCACTGGATTATTCGCAGTAGAGCCTTCTTCCAGACAGACTGGAATTAATTTGATAATTTCCAATGGAGAGCAGTTTGAGAGATGCAGGGAGTTCAGATCAAATGTGGCATATGCAGAATTTTTGGATCGAGTTTGAGATTCGGATGTATTGAAATATTGTAACTTTTGTGGCTAGACCGTATACGACCCCTTACAAAAATTAACCATGGCTTTATTATAGTAAAGGTGCTGTAACCATGTTTTTTGGTGTATTGATTACCATTTGTATAACCATTCATTCATTTTACTAATAGTTAGATTGGGCAGGCCTTCACAAAACGTTTAATTACAAAAAATAAAATAAAATAAATTGCCTTGACAAAAGGGCACTTTGGGCATCAAGGGGAAAAGGGGCAGATGCTCAAGCCCCCACCACCCACTTTGTATCAAGTGAACACCAGTGGGCGGGGCCTATGTTGTGATGATGTATAACTATTCGTTGATGTCTTGCTCTAGAGGCAGTCATGCACAAAGGGATAAACATATGGAAGAA
Source organism: Sinocyclocheilus anshuiensis (assembly GCF_001515605.1). Classification (NCBI taxonomy): domain Eukaryota; kingdom Metazoa; phylum Chordata; class Actinopteri; order Cypriniformes; family Cyprinidae; genus Sinocyclocheilus; species Sinocyclocheilus anshuiensis. Next base: position 1,288,460 of record NW_015555781.1, on the reverse strand, counting down.
AGACCTTTTCAAAAGTTCAATGCAAATTTGATTTCTCATGTCATGACCCCTTTGAAATAGGAAAGGAAAAAAGTAAAACCACCATGAAATTTGTCTATATTGACTCATGCTACAGTATAGCCTATTACTCGTCTTCTGTAATCCATCTATAATCTAAAGCTGGTTTATGGCTTCAGAAGGATTGGAATATAGTGCTTATTCATATATCGACTACTTTTATAATATTTGATGGTGCTGTTTTGTCATATTTAAAGCTAGCTTGAAAATGTTTCAATTGATTAATAATTTGATGTATTTTCGTTTGATTAACCTCAGAAATATAAAAAGAGGAATGTATATATTTACAAAAAAATGTGTCATGCTCTAAAGAAGTATTTTGATGTGTTGACTAACAAAAATAAACATGCACACATACAATAAAGCACATGCAAAGTACTTGGTTATAATTTTAACTATAGTGTGTTCTCCAATATTACATTTCAAGTCAATATATTTTAAATACACTTAAATCGCAGCTTTATCATTATTGCAAATGTGTAATTACAAATATATTTAAAGTTATGACATAAAAGTTCACCATAAATTCTTGTTAATACATTCAGCAGTATGCTTTAACTATATTTCAAAAAGACAAAAAAGAATTATGAAGTTACATATTAAGATGTACTTAAGTCAAAAAAGCACTTTTATTTAATTTTAAATAACATGCAGTTATGTGTCCAAATACATTACATTCAATTTACACTTAAGTATTCTGTCTACTTTTTTTTTTTTACCCCCCACAGGGTAAAATGAGAGGTAGTCTAGCCTTCCACTTAGCCATTAATCTCCAAGCAACGATCATACTTTTGCTGTTAAACCCTGCGATGTTCGCCACACTGGTATAGTGTCTAACAGTGGGGAGCTCAGTTCATGTTGATGTAGATGTCAGTGCGTGTCACTCTCACCTTATTCTACACACTACCAAACATCTGAGTGAATGTACCTCTCTGCTGAAGCTCTCATCACTCATTCATGGAATAATATGCCCATTTTTAGCCATTAGAGGAGATTTTATGATTCACTGATTGAAGAAATGGTGGCCATTTTATGTATAATGCTCTCTTTGCCTGTTGGTGTTGCATGAAGCACGGACGGCATGTTCTGAGAGAGTCTTATCAATTCCAGGTGCTGTATCCATAGAGCGTTGCAACTGAGGGCCATCATGTATTAGGTATGCTATGTGCGTACGTAAGTGTGTGGGTATGTCTGTGCGAGCATGTGCGTGCCTGTGTATGTGAGCTACATCCCCCCCCCCCTCCATTTGAATGTGAATTTCCAATGGAGAGCAGTTTGAGAGATGCAGGGAGTTCAGATCAAATGTGGCATATGCAGAATTTTTGGATCGAGTTTGAGATTCGGATGTATTGAAATATTGTAACTTTTGTGGCTAGACCGTATACGACCCCTTACAAAAATTAACCATGGCTTTATTATAGTAAAGGTGCTGTAACCATGTTTTTTGGTGTATTGATTACCATTTGTATAACCACAGTTTTGTTACAAATACCATGAATAAACTATAGTGTAGCAAAACCATGGTTAATTTGTGGTTACCATGGTTTAACTATAGTAACCGTGTTTTTTTGGTTTTATTTGTAGTAAAACCATGGTTAATTTTCGTAAGGGACCACCTTGACCCCGGTGGTCAAAACTATGAGATTAGTTAAGATCTGAAAATATTTTTCTCCACAAAAGGCAGAAAAAGTTTGGGAACCACTGATCTAGTCGTACATTTCATTATTAATTTTATCAAGGTGATTTTAAAGTTCTGTGTGATTGCCACTAGGGGGCAAATGCGACAATCGTATGTGAATGTTGGAGTGGAAAGGTAGCTTATTGCTTTTATAAAATGGTTAGCCTGTGTTTAGCCCACCCATTAAGTCAAACGTTTTGAAACAACTGCCGCAGTATACTGATGTAATGAGGTCACAGGTGTGTGTTTCTAGATTCATTTATGGCTTTGAACTCAGCTCAACTAATCACAATCAAGGACTGGAACAATCCATTTTATAGAGAGTGATTTCTGATTTAATGTCGACTTTAACACAGTAGCACATTTAGTGCCTATTTTTATGTAAAACTGCTCAGATGAACTCGTGACATATAATATTAATAATTTCAACAAGTAATTGTTGATTGTTGGTCTAGTGGCAACGTTTGTGTTTTAACTATGAGGTAATCTGTGTTCTGTTGTGTCAAAATACAAGTTTTTGTTTTAATAAACCAAAATTGCTTGGACTGGACACACATTTATTTGCGCTTTGTTTTGTGATGCCACTGGGACAGGTAGGGAACCACAGAAGAAGCGATCAAGACATGGATTGTGATTCTGAAAGCTGTGTTAACATTGCCTCTGACGCTTTCCGCCACTGTTGACCACTCAATAAAACATTAAAAATGACAAATCCCAGCCATTTATTATAACACACTCAATGAAATGAAAAATCCTGCTCAACAATTGGAGATGCTCCCTCTCTATTAGACACACACCTGCCATGACTATATCAATAATTGGCTGTGGCAGAAATTGATAGTATGTTCCCAGCATAAATTGTTGCTGTCTCTGCTGGGTGCGGATCACATCTGTGGCCTTTTTTATCTGCCCTTTCCAACAAGGTCTTCACAACACAGTCCTTCACAACCCAGGGGCATTAGAAGAATGAAGTTCTCACCAGCTTCTGCCCAAGTTTTCTGCTGTGACTCAGCTCTTATGTGCTGCTAGCTTTCACACGTTTCACAAGATTTTCTTCATTATGAAAATAGGCATTGCTTAAATCTTTCATTTTCTCTTCACATTCAGCACTGTTCATTGACTGTGGCACATAGTGAATCAATACTGTTTATTATTAATGGCTGTCTTCACAATGCTGCTGAGGATTATTTCATATGAAGCGGTTTCCTGGAGTCTGTGCTCAATAATTCAGGGCTTGTTTCTAATGGGTGGGCAGCTCAAACGTCAATGTAGCACACACACACACACACACACACACACACACACACAAACTTGCGCAAAGCATCTAGATGCATCTATGGCTTGTTCATTAGGCCCCACTCTAAACTAACAAGGACTGCGCATGTTCAAGCTGACATCAAAACCAAATCTCTCTGATCTCTAATGAAACATCCTGTGGTTAAATCTCTAGCATGGATATTCGTCACTGTCTAATCTTTGGAGATGGAAAGCCTGACCTCAGCTAGTGGACGACTCATGGTTGATAGTCATGGATAAAAGCCTGGTCATTGTAATACTGTTGATCTGTTTGAAATGCAATTAGAGCTTCAGAGTCTTTTTTTTATATTTAAACAGCAGATTATCTGTGGGGAAATTAAGAGGGCCACTTTTTAATTGCCTTTGCTTTCGAGTTTGTTCCTCTAACTAACCAATTAATGCTTGTAATCATTCTCATTAACCCTAAAATGCATATGACCAGTTTTTTCTTTTTCTTTTCTTTTTTTTCCACATGAAGTGATCCTTTTATCTAACTTTCCATTAATTCCTCAAGGTGTCTTTGATCATGTGAATCAATAGTTTTTACATTTAGTTTTTATTTATTTTATTTAGTGAATTACATGAATTGAATTAACAAAATATATTTTAGAGCATATATTAATCTTTAAGGTTAGTTAATAAAAATACAATTGTTTAATTCACAGTGCATTAACTATGTTAACAGATACACCATTTGATTTTTTAAATGTTTTAGTAAATGTTGAAATTAAGCATAACTACGATTGATAAATGCTGTAGAAGTATTGTTAATTGTTAGTTAATTTGTTCATGGTTAGTTCATGTTTAACTATTGTTCACAAATAATAGATAAATGAATATAAATAAAATATACAGTATTA
>NW_015555781.1:1267175-1284559 GCF_001515605.1 Sinocyclocheilus anshuiensis | reverse complement strand
AAAAAAAAAAAAAATATATATATATATATATATATATATATTTGACAGCTTGCTATTTAATTTCTTATTAAATGGAAATCTGAACATGAACACAGTATTTACCATTGCTTTTATAATTATATATAGAGATAGCTGATGGAAACTAATGTTTACAAATGAGACTTATTGTAAAGTGTTACCTTCTTCTTTTTAATTTTCCATTAACTTCTGTTGTCTTTTTACTATGGAATTTTTTATACTGTTTATACTGTGCCTATACCTATGTCACAGAGTCACCAGCAATTCCAGATCCGTCAGCTCCACAATCACCAGAATTCTGATTCACTTCACCTGTCAGCACTAATCAAGTCACAGTATAAAGCCACCTTCCCATCACCACCTCAGTGGCTGGTCTTGTTGTTTACCTACTTGTATCTATTTATCTGGCTCCTTTCTCTCTCTACTTACCTGTTCATTGGACCCATTCCTGTTGTCAGCAGTCATCTTCTGTCCAGTGTTGCCAATTTAGCTACTTTGTAGCTAGATTTAGTGACTTCCCTGCCCCTTTTGAGACTTTTTTTCAAAAGTTTAGGGACAAATATAGCAACTGCTTGGACAAACCTTATCTAAGTTCTCATCTTGCCCACTGATCTACGTTCATCTTTATATAGATCAGTGAATTTGCCATTGTGATGTCATCTAGTGACATTTAGCTACCAGTTTTAGCTACTTTCAATTGAAAGCAGTTGGCAACACTGCTTCTGTCCTCAGCTCAGCACACCGGATCAGACACAACCTGCAAAGGAAAGTCACAGTGACTGTTCAGCTAAGTCTCTGCTCAAGATTATCAGCTCATTATCTCACCTGTGATCATCACTTGCTCCTCTCCTGAAACCTATAATAAAGCTCTGAGAGACTGTTACCTGTTGTTTTCTTCTGTTTGCTGACAACCTCATACAAGCCTTTTTTTTTCTTTTGCATTTTTTGAGTTAAGTAGATTTAATAATAAATAATTCAGTATGTTTTTATTATGCTTTTTTAACTCATGGGGACTGTTGGCTAGACCCCATAATGAAGGCAAAACCTGAAATATCCACCTACCCACACACGCTCAATCTAATGATCCCTGTTAATTTTCATTGACAAAACAAGGCGTTTTATAATTAAAATGCATCTAATTGTGACTCTCACATATGCATTCTGGGGGGTAAATGTAGCTATGTGTTCTAGTGTTAAGTATCCTATTAAAAGGCTTTATTCTGAATTATTTTGAAAAGTACATGGGAGAGCACTCGGTATCAGCTACAATTACAGTAGGTTAATTTTCCCCTTGCACAGAACGCCTCAAAGGAAACCTGTTAAATAGTGCAGCATATACTAATTCTCTCTATATAGACACACCCTGCACAAAACAAATGAGAGAAGATTGCTTTTGTTAATATGCGATATTCAGAGTGCAACGTGCTTTCAGCTTGAATGCTTCAGTGGTAACCTGTCGCAGATCCTGTTTGTATAGCAGTAGCAGAAAACATACTAGAATAACCATAAACATGGCTGTGGTGCTGTTTTATCATACAAAATAGGTTTCTGTGGACAGCTCGGGCTTGAAAGTGCCATGAACAGAGCTAGATAATGTGCCTTTCACATAGCCTATGGCAACTTTTTCCAGGTAGCCTACAGAATAACACTTTTTTTCACACAGACTTTTTTTTTTACGTTCATGTTATGTTTTTTTCAGTTTTTTTTTGCAATGTGACAAAGAACTGTTGACACACTGAAAATGGGGGAGTATTGGTCATCAGCACAGAAGATCTAAAGCGGAACAACAGAGATTGTGATTGATTGGCTCAAAACTGTATAATTTCATTAGCTTGGTAAAATCAATGGCAGGTGCTTCAGACTGATTAGGTGCTAAGATAAAATAAATACATGGTCATGGAGTCATTCAGCAGTTGATTTTGTCATTCTGGTTGAACTTGAAGCCAGCAGTAAATCACTTACGAGCAGGTGCTGATCATTTTTATTTGTTTGTTTGTTTATTTACAGCAGTGTGCTAAGTCACGTTTGTAAATGATTTGTTGTTCTGAACCCATTGGACTGGTAGTGTTCAATGCTTGCCAATGGCTAGAGGGGTTGACAGTATCAAAAAAAAAAAAAAAAGGAAGGTCAAATCTTGGTGAATATTTTAGTAAAATTTTAATTACAGTGGATCAAACATATCAACAAATAGACACATAAACAAATGCAAACAATCGAGAATGAATAAATGAGGCATATTAACCTATGCCTAGATTATTCCCAAAGATGTCCTTCTTAAGGAATATCTCCTGAGCAAGAGTAGTTCTTAATATCGAGTAAAATATTTCCAGTTAATTTATCTATTTTTTTCTCCATCAATTAAAATAGTTCTAAACAAAGTTAGAGTGTGTCTTTAAGCAACATTCAGTAAATCGGTTAAGTAAATGATTCAATGACTCGTTCTTAAAGATGTGTTTAGTTCCTAAATAAGTATTGTTGTAAGAAATATCAGTTGAATAAAGGATTCAAATGAATAATGTAACAATGTAAACAATGTAATGCAAGATAGATAGATAGATAGACTGATTGATTGATTGATTGATTGATCGACTTTAAACATCTATGATGACTCAAAAAATATTTACAAATTGAAAAAGAGTTTTAGTATTGCTGAGAGTTTTCTACAGCTTCAGTTGCCTGCAGGCTTAATCGGTTAATATAATTTGCTTCTGATTTGTTTAAATGTGAAAAGCACATAGTTGTTTTCTGTTTGCTTGCTGGTGGTGTAAAAGGCATAGTGGGCACATCTTCATGATGAGGTCCCAACTTCAAGAGGCACAAATCAATTTGTGTTCTGACAGTTTGAAGAATAGCAGCTGGCTGTGACCTTAAAATTACCTCAGGTCTGTTCCTCTGCAATCGATCTGCAGTTATCTGCGTAGAATATTTAATTGGCTATGCACTTTCCCAACAGAGAGCTGCATGTGTAAAATCCTTAATTTTAAGAGAGGTTCCAGCCATGAGATCATTAAACACTATGGAGGCTTGTCTTGATGGACACTACTGATAACTGACAGCTGTGTGCATACATATTATTAATTCAGTATGAGAATAATGGTTCACTATTTCCTGACCCTTTGTATAAAACCAATTCCATTTTGTGCCAAACGTACACTGCTCTAATTTTGGGCTTTGGGGTTTTGTGTAAGCACCTGAATAATTTAAATGCAAAACCATTTGATGAAGTGCCATAGATCATTATAGCACATGGTGCAATGGCACTCAGGACTGGAGCAAACAAATGGGGAAACAATATGAACTGACTCTGAATATTCAATTGGTTAGAATGCACTGTGTTGATGTTTGTCCTCTGCGGCCCACAATGCCACACTGGTTACGTTATGTGTCTGTGGAGTACTGTGGGCTCTAAAAGTCAGAGACCACTAGTGAAAATTCTTTGATTTCCACATTCCTTTTCTAATTTGAAAACATTCATAATTTGTTAAACATTTGTTATGAATGTTAATTTAATTGAGTTGTTGTAAATGACAAATAAATTGCCTTTTAATAGCACCCTAGCTGAATCTTAAGTATTTCTTCTTTATTTGATGATTTATTAAGAGGGTTTAAATTGGAATTTGAATCCCAGATTTTCAGTGTTGCCACAGACTTTTGGATAATTGCATGTTGTTATAATTACACCAATTTCCTTGTCACACCTGAGTCTCTGAACTGAATGATCAATCAATCAATACTTAAAAATACTTAAACATATCTGCAAAGCCTCATTTTGAGCATTTTCTGAGATATGAAGGAATTGAAAGAGATATGAAGGAGAGAGCCTTGCTGAAACCTGACTTTATAAATCAAGCATATGACGTTTTGTGCTGATGTGGAGAGTGATGTTTTCGATATGGTTCTGAAACATCTTTGTGAATTATGTAGAAATGAAAAATAATTGGATGTTGAATTTGTATATTGTATCCAAATCTGCATACTAGAATAATTTCTGAAGGATCATGTGAAGACTGATGCTGAAAATTCAGCTTTGTGGTCACAGGAAGAAATTATATTTAAAAATATAGAATAGAAAACATTTCCTTTAAATTGTAATAATATTTCACAATATTACTGTGTTATTGTATTTTTGAACAAATAAATGTAGCCTTGGTGAGCATAAAAGAGCTTCAAAAACATTAAAAAAATCAAGCATGAAGTTTTGTGCTGATGTGGAGAGTGGCGCTTTCGATATGGTGCTGAAACAGAGCATCACTCTTTGTGAAATGCATATAAATGAAAACGAATTGTGGACACTGAATTTATATATTGCGCTCAGTAATCAGTTGTGTGATTATGCTGTAGTTAGATGTAGTTCAAGAGGATGAAAGCAGAAGACAGCATCTATTCAGAGGGTCTGAAAGAAGTAGCAGCAGTGATGTTTTAGAATAATTAAACGTCAGAACAGATCTGCACTGGATAGATAATTTTGCCATTTTGCCACAGTGAACCAAAGTATAGTAGCCTAAAAAGGCTAACGTGGGTCTGAGATAGGCAAACAATGTCCAGAGAGCTTGGCAAAAGAAGAATCCAAGACAGGCAGGAGATCAGGAAACTGGCAATCAGGTACAAAACTAGACGTGGCTAGACTAGAGCTAGGAACTAGGAACTAGACAAAACTCGGAAATGACTCCGTAATGTTGCTATCACTGACGTGGCGATAAGCGCTAAACAATGCTCGGCATTGAATGGTGGTGTGAGACTGATTTATATAGTGTGTGTTATTGGTAGCAGCTGTGTGTGATTGGTTTCAGGTGAGCTTGTGATTAGTGCAATGGAGCATGGGAAATGTAGTCCAGGGTGATGTGTAACAGTCTGTGTAGTGTGAGAGTCAATGTAACGGAAGGGTGACCTCTGGTGGCGATCGAACGGAAGTCCATGGACAGGATTCGTGACAGTGCTGCTCCAAAACATGGTGACAGAAATGTTTTCTCTGAAAAACAAGTAGAAATGGCACACTTTTAAAAGGCAAACCCCATATAGAATACACAAGTCTCTCAAAACCATAGTTGTTCTCTTACCATGAATTATCAGTCTCAGGGTGGCATGCTCATGTCTTTCTTGATGCTTCATTGTAGTTGCCTTCAAAAATGCAGTAAATCTTAAATTCCATTAAAAACTATAACAAACAATTTCTAAAACTAGACAGGCAGCTAGCCATAAAACTAGTTTAACCGAGCTAACATACGATTTTATTTTCTCAATAGGCTACTGACCAACATTAACTACTAACACCTGAACAACATTTCACATTAGTTACAATGTTAATACAAGATAAGCGCTGCTCGTTAAAAGTAATTTTAATTCGGTAATTCAATAAGCTGACAAAAGTAGTTTGAAACGCAGTTTACCATAGTAAAGTTTGTTACCTGTTTACAGTTGCAAACTACTTTTTACAGTAAATTACTGTAAAAAAATCCAATTCATCAGTATACTACTGTAATTAATTCATTTTAATATATTTCATTAGCTTTTATAATTTTTATATAGAATTCATTTTATTTTTACCCTACTACTGGCATTCAATTAAAACAGACACAAAAATTACAAAAGATCAAATTCTTTATTTAAAACATTGCATGTATAACACTTATAAATACAGTCTTCCAATGCTGGAACAGTGCATCTTCATTTCTCCTGTCTTAGGACATTTTGCAGTGCATTATGTTGTATCATCTGGATTTATCCTAACAAAGAATCTTTAGGCAACAGAAACATAATGGGGAAAACCGATAAGCAGCCAAAGTATACATAGCCATCTGCAAAACCCAAGTGTGCTTGTTACGGGGCGACAGAGACGTAAGACGTGCAAAAGTCGTTTGAAACGACAGCGCAGTTTACCATAGTAAAGTTTGTTACCGCTATGTTGACGGGTAAATGTTACTAGGTTAAACTGGTGTGCAAAAATATTGACACAAACAGACAGAAAAACGTACATATATTTTTTACCTTGCTTACTGCTCTTATTCTCTCGTAAGGTACATCGACACACAGCGCAGATGTTCTCCGGAACTCTTCCAGTCTCGTGGGTTCATCCCCGGGCAAAACCCGCGGTGCTGCCGCGCTGGTTCTGTGTCTTCCTCAACTGAAACAGTTCTGAACTAAATCACAACATTATAAAATCTGATTTTAAGTCAAAAGTTTTTGAAAAATTGTACGATGGGAGATTGATTTGATTGCATTTTCATTATGGTTTATGGAAGTGGGCGGTCAATGCTGAGCTCATTTACAGTCTAACAGCAGCTTTTCGGATTGGTGATTTTCTCTTTTAAGTTTTGTGGGTAGTATACTTCTTCACCTGAAATTCAGCAATTCAATTTTATTTAAATTGTATTGAATTAGTTGAAATCATTCAGATTTATTGCTTCTACAGAGGAATATATCAAATATTTACAACATCTGAGCTCATGGCAGGTCTATCTAGCAAGGTTACATTATATTGTTAAGAATCTATTTCTCTGTGAAACAAATAATGGATTTTTTACTGCTTTATGATCAATATAATCCATGCTTTTAAAAATCATTCTTTAACACTAAGGCTTTTTCCCAGCAGGGAACATTCTCAGAGCTTTAGCTAACATTCTGGTAAGGTTCTCTTAAAATTGTGAAAAAATATTCTTTGAGTAACGTTTATAGATTATGGTCTTTGATAATGTTCTCAAAATGAGAATGATAAAATGGAATGTTCCCTTGATGTTTGTTTAACCATGAAAAAAAAATGTTTTAAAACATTAAAAAAATTGACGTTTTGAATGTTCAGAGAACTACAAAAATGCAGTAACAATGCTTTTATAAATGAATGGGTACATTAGCAAAACATTCTATTTTTTTGAGAGTTAGGTTCATCCCTTTATTTTTATGCTAGGCCATGGTTTTGACATATTGCATCTAATTTAAACCTGTTTGTTCTTTTGTTATTATGAACAGTGTATTATTATTTCTAGTATTTAACATACATAGTACAGTATAAGCTGCAGCATAAATCTAGTCTTGTCAGACGTGAAAAGAAATGGCACCAGTTTTCCTCTAGGAGCCATTTAAGCAATGACTAATTGCACAACATTTGTGTAGCAATGGTACATAATTTGTTCAATGCTACAACAGAAATCTATTAATACAGACAAATGCAGAAAGAAAAAAAAAAAACATGCAGCAGACCACTAAAATGACAAGAGCAGAGTGGGGAGATAAGCCTCGTGCCATTAAAAAAAAAACACTCGGATGTCCCTCCCAGCGGATGCTGGTGCTATCAGCTGTAATGACATGGCCTGTACTGAGGCGGACACTGGGAATATTCAATCTGAAGGCCATAAAAGACTATTGTCAACTCCGTTAACAGCCAGCTCCTAAAAGCAATGTCTGGTAACATGTTAAGAGTTAGTGGGTGAAAAGCTTGCTCTGTGCACTCCATCTACCCCAAGGAGATTTAGTGTGAAGATAATGCGGCGGGAAAAATGTCATAAATAGTCAGAACCCTGGGTTTTTGCCCTGCTCTCCCACTGCAGTCTCTCTGTCTCTCTCACTCGAGGCACCTTTACAAGGTGTAGTGATGAGTTGGCGTGAGATGCAATACACACAGACTCAAGGCTTTTGCCGCACATTGTTTCAGAACAAAATGTATTGTAGGGACACAAGAGTTTCAAGGTGCATTAAAAGGGCAAGGTGAAAGAGAGAGAGAGAGAGAGAGAGAGAGAGAGAGAGAGAGATAGAGAGAGAGAGAGTATAGCTGGGCTGCTGGCTGGTTCCTTCCCTGTATACCAACAAAGTCCTGTCTGGTGTATTCCTGGGAAGCAAAGATAGATTTTGATTTATAAAGATGGAATGGGTTTAGAGGTCTCTCCGAACTTCTAATACTCTGGATTCTCTTTAAATCTTCTATTGGCGCTTTCCATGAACAGGGAATACTTTGGTGTCCTGATCATTTGTATTATTGCATTAGAGACACAAATCACATGTTGTTGTTTTTCAAAATCATTTTTAGGTAAGCTATTATGTAACTGCTCTTGACCTTCTGAGATTGCACAAATTCATACTGCAATGTCTTTATTTTAACAAACTATTACATTTATATTCAATTAATTGCAGTAAGTATTTTAATTAACTAGGTTATCACCTAAACCATAAAATTAGTAGCTTATTTATTTATTTTCAAAACTCAGGGTCAGTATGATTTTTATTTTAAATAAATAGTCAAGTCAAGTCACCTTTATTTATAAAGCGCTTTATACAATACTGGCTGTGTCAAAGCAGCTTTACAGTGTCAAATAGGAAAATGGTTTGTCAATAATGCAAGAGGACATTAACAAACAGTCATTTTTTTCAGTTAAAGTCAGTTCATTGATGATTCAGTGATGTCATCATCCAGTTCAGCTCTCTTCCAATAGTGTCTGTGCAATCAAGCCGACAATATTGCCAGAAATTAAGCGTCCCCAACTAAGCAAGCCAAAGGCGACTGTGGCAAGGAACCAAAACTCCATTGGTGACAGAAATAGAGACAGAAAATACTTTTATTCAGCAAGGCTGCTTTAAATTGATCAAAAGTATATTAGATTAGCATCTAATCTAGATTAGACTGATTTCTGAAAGGATCATGTGACACTAAAGACTGGAGTAATGATGCTGAAAATTCAGCTTTGCATAACAAGAATAAATTCCATTTTAAAACAGGTATTTTAAATTGTAATAATATTTCATAATATTACCCTTTTTACTGTAATACATAAATATTTATAAATAATAAATATAAATGTAACCTTGGTGAGCTTAAGAGACTTTAAAAACATTAAAACACCAAACTGTTGTTAGAGTGTATATGAAATTTACTTTGACATGCTGAAGTTGATGATCAATATTTTTGGAAGTTAAGCGCCTCTGTTCATTGAACATTTGTTGGGGCAAAAATTGATTTGTTTCAGTCCATATTTATTACCCTATTCAGGAAAGTCCATACTGCATTACATTACTGTTTGCACCTTTACATTACTTTTACATTTGTACATACTAACTATTCATTTCTTTTCTTATGACATGGGAACGGACGTGTTTGAAACGAATCACTGATTGCCCACCTTTTGTGTCATTTTAATGAGATGTGATTTTGTAACATTTCTGTGCTGCCAGTATGTGCAATTTCAATCCTCAAGTGGTATTTTCTTGCAATCACAAGTGATTAATAGAAAACAAACACATGCAACATCCTCTCATTTTTCATGTGATTTGTGATTTGGCACAGTGCTGCATTGCGAACAGGACTCCAGTGCAGGGAAATTGTCCTGAAGCAGTAGTTTATAGCGATATGGTAACAGTTTATGTTCCCTCCGTAAGTCACCCCCTTGACCTTGGTTGAGTGAGCCTGGTAAAAAGCCATAAGTGGAAACTGAAATGTACTTTCTTGACAGGGTTATTTCATGTGGTCACTGGGGAAATGTGGATGTCAGCGCTCTGTTGTCAAGCAAAAATGTAAACAGATATTTTACATGCTGTCAGATGGGGCTAATGCCACTAACCCACTGGAGAGCAGTGGCAGCTGCCTCGGGATCACAAGTGCTCTAATATTAGATGCAGAACAGAAGCAGCTCAGCTCTGAGGACTAGAGACATGTCACTGAACTCAAGCTCCAGAACTGCACTCGAATCAGACCTCCTGACTTCATTCAGGGTCACAAATCAGCCGTTAAAGTTAACAAATTACATAATGACATGATCTGATGTGTTGACATCCTTTTTTGATGGATTGACAGCACGTGCAGTCAAGGAAATCAAGCTAGTTAGCGAGATATTGCAGCTCATGCTAGCCAACAACTGCCAACTTCATGAAGCTGTTTTTACATGCTGTTTAGGGGCAGGGTTACCTAAAATAGATTATACCCTAATAATGGACCATAATGGAAAACATTAATTCAAAAAGGGCACAGCAGTCTCTGCAAAAGTAAGATGTGGTTCTTGCCAGTCGTAGAGCTTCAGTAGCAGGCAGCAGGCTGGTCTCAGTGGAATGCCCACTTCTGAAGCCCATTTGGTTGGTATCCAGCAAGTTGTTCTGTGAAAGGAATGTGGAAAGTCGATTGAAGCCTTACTACAGTAGGTTACCGTGGGTGGTCCGTGGGCGAGCTGTCTGAGGCTGAGACTAGAGAGATATTGGTTTTAGATATTGGTGCTAAAAATAAAACAAATGAACGGAATTATTTTAAAAACCTGTCTTTGTTGTTCAAAGATCTGTATTTAGATCTCAAAGCATGCTGATTATAACATGACACTGAATAAGTGCGGCAATTTCATTTCCTTGGCGTTTCATGCCTTTAAAGCCATAGCTAGGATTCTTACTCACTTTGCTATAGAAATCAATTATGGGAACAAAGGATTTGGAGATATTGAAGTAGCACTGAGGATGTAGCTTAGTCATACGTGGTAATATACTCCTTTACTTCTTTCCACATTCACATGAGGTGAGATAATTGATGGATAAAATAAGAAATAGTCAGATTTTGACATTTTAAACTGTCAAGTCACACTACTGAGATGTGCAATACATATCCACAATTATGAGACATAGTTACAGTTGTGAAAACTAAAATTTCAATTATGAGAAATAGTCACATTGCGAGATTTAAATGTACATTGTGAGATATAAAGTCACGTGGTGAGTTATAGTCACAAGTGGAAGATAAAAAGGTGCAATTGTGAGATCACATTTTGAGTTATAATTCTCCAATTGCAAGAAACAGTCGCAATGTGAGATATAACATTGCAAATTTAAAAAATGAAGTTGAAATGATGAGAAATGTTGTCACAATTATAAGAACTAAAGTTACTAGAAATATTAAAGATTTAAGTTTACATTGTGAGATATAAAAGATACATTTTGAGATAAAAAAAACTGCGAATACAAAAAACGTCTCAGGTTACTTATGTAACCATGGTTCCCTGAGTAGGGAACGAGACACTGCGTCCTCTAGGGGTCGCTATGGGGAACACCTCGTCGTGACCCATGTCTGAAGCATACATTGAAAAAACACCAACTCGTTGGCCGGCGACAGCCATGACGTCACTACCGGTGCGACTATAGTATAAATAGGTGCCTGGAGCTACACATCATTCACTTCTTCGTCTGAAGCGCCTATTTATACTATAGTCGCACCGGTAGTGACGTCATGGCTGTCGCCGGCCAACGAGCTGGTGTTTTTTCAATGTATGCTTCAGACACGGGTCACGACGAGGCATTCCCCATAGCGACCCCTAGAGGACGCAGTTCGAAGTTCCCATGAAAGGGAACAGTCTCAATGTGAGACATAACATCACAAATATGACCAAATAAGTTTCTAGTTATGAGAAATAGTCGGAAATGTCAGAACTGAAGTTTCATTGCAACATTGCAATATTTAACTTTACAATGTGAGATATAAAGTCACATGGTAAGTTATAGTCACAGTTGCAGGATAAAAAGTAACATTTTGAGAGATAAAAGATTCAAATTTACACTGTGAGATATAAAGACACATACAGTCACAAATAAAAAATTGTGAAAGATAAACTTGCAGTTACTGTATACTTTTTCACTCCGATGCTTGCATATGAATCTGTTGTCTTTATGTGAACAAATATTAGCTCAGAACTGAAACTGTTCAGGCCACGTTCTTTGTGTATACATGATTTCCCACAGAATTTAATAAGGACAGGTAATGAACAATGTAAAACTCCTCATCCATGTACATCCATGAACTTTGTTTACAATTTTCATGCACTGCTTGAATTTCAAGACCGACAGGCTCCTTTTTTGTGAGCTCAGATTCAGACTCCAGGGGTTAAGTGGTACCCATGGCTCTGTTTAATCAGTCAGTCCATGTTCCCAGCATAAGAGTGTGCATGCAAGAGTATCTTCTCTTGTTTATATCTCTGGATGTTGCATCTCACTGGCCACAAATGAAGGATTCCAATAGACTGCCCTGTTGTGCTTCACTGTGACGTGTTGCGAGTACTAAATATGACGGTGTGCCCTGGCTGCCCCTCGCTCTTGTTCTCAGGCTTTATAACTTTCAGAACTGTCACAGAATCTGACTGTTTTAAATGGAATAAGTGCATACATAGTTTTATTTTGATCATATTGCAGAACAAGTGACTTTGGTCAACAAATTTATTTCTTTAGGGAAGAGGTTATTGTAAGGCACACTGCTTCAGCTGATTTGAGGTGGAATGGATGAAAGTGAAAGTGTTTGACATTAGATAACTCAAAAATGTATCTTTGACAAACAAGAAGAAAACTCGAAGCAAGTACAAAATCATACCTTTTTAAAACTTTAACAGACCTTAAATCAGTGGGTCCAAAAAGTATGTGGTAATAGATTTATCATTTGAAATGTAACAAATATCTTTGTGAAATACATGAAAATGGGATTTGTACTTCTATTAAATAAATGCCTGTTATTATTTCATTTCATTTCATTGCATTGTATTGCATTGCATTGCATTGCATTGCATTGCATTGCATTGCTGTTAAAGGTATAGTTCATCCCAATGTTGAAAAATTTACTCACCCTCAGTTTATCCAAGATGTAGATGAGTTTGTTTCTTCATTAGAACAGATGTGGAGAAATTTAATATTACTTCATTTGCTCACCAGTGGGTCCTCTGCAGTGAACGGGTGCCGTCAGAATGAGAGATCAAACAGCTGATAAAATCATCACAATAATCCACAAGTAATCCACACTACTCCAGTCCATCAATTAATGTCTTGTGAAGTGAAAAGCTGTGTGTTTGTAAGAAACAAATCCATCAAAACGTTTCAACTTGAAATTGTCACCACTGGTCAAAATACCAGTCCATAATCATAATATTGCTTCCTCTATTAAAAAGCTAGTCTATTCTGAATCAGGAGAGAATTAAGCACAAATCAAGCTCCGTATACAAGCAAAAACAGCCCAAAACAGTTTTAAACAAATGTGGATTTTGAGAGGACAACATTTTCATTTTGGAGTGAACTAATCCTTTCACTTAAAAGTATTACAAAAATAACTCAAACCAGTCAATGTTGTCAATTGATTAGCTTAGGTTTTTAAAGTGAGTTTTATTTTTTTACTTCTTGTTTTTTTATTTTTTCGATAAGGAGAAAAGTACCAAATTGCTTGCTATCTCATACATAACCACTTCAGGTTAATGAGCTTTAAAATAATGTTTCCAGGGAAATGCAAAAATAACAACAACTATGATGAATGCCACAACATGCACAATCCAATCAATCAAAATGAAATTTCCATTAGAATCGGGGGCTCAATACCGTAATTTCCTGGAAGCAAGAGAAAGTATTTCCAAGCTCAAGCAAAAATGTCAGCAGAGAAATGAAGATCTATGCACTGGAGGAGTCCCGTATTATCTCTCCTCTGTAGCATCACCAAACCTCTCTCCATAGACCGCTACCTTAACTAACCTCATAAGAGACACACAAACTACACATTCTTTTACTTTTAAATGTGTCTCCTCCTTGCCAAATGCCTTATTGCTTAAATGTTAATTTATAGAAGAGTTTTAAAGTTTATGAGAAGGTCTATTCTGCCTCTGAGCTCTTGTTTTTTGAGTTATTTATATGATGCTAACGAGGGCACCTGTATGGCCTATATTAAAAGATCATATAAAATTATAGGAAATATGTTAGTTCATTCACTTTGAACAAATACAGTGGGGCATTGGGTGAATGCATGGATGCAACTGGTAGCCTGGGCAGATTTTTGTGGTAGGTTGTTAAGTCTGCATAGGACTTTTACAAGCTTGTTAAACCGCAGTTCGACTTGATCTCTCAGAATTCATAGCACAATGGATGTGGCATTGGGGAAATCTTTAAAATTGTTTTAAAAGCCGCCTTTTTCTTGCTTGCAGCATGAGGTAGAATAAACACTTGATGAAATAAATTGTTAGGTGCACAGACAATCAAATCTGATTTTGTGGTAATGTACCATGTGACTTGTGTATCAATCTACTGTTGTAAGCAACACTCTGGTTTCAATCTCCTGGGTCTATCTGCTTTATTAGCTACATGACAAATGCTCAACATTTTCTCTTAAAGCAGATAATGAGCAATTTAGTTTAGTGGTAGGATAACTCTCACAGTTGTTATAAAAAATACAGAATTGTAATTTTCAATTCGATGAGTGAACCTTGACATTTTGTATGACTGAATGTTAATTCAAATTTTAATTCAAGGGTATCTAGCAAGAAAAAGAAAGTTTGTCAAGACAAACTTTGAATGCTGATAAAGATGTGTCTAATAAAAAGCCTTGAAGTCTGAAAGCAGACTGCCAATAGACCTTATGTAGTTTGAATACATGCACTTAAAATAAACTTTTGAAGGCTGAAAACTTTGTTGCTAGCGTGTTCTAGGTGGTTGCTAAGCAATAAAATAGATAGATAGATATAGATATGATGGATGGATGGACAGACAGATACTAGCAGCTCTTGAATAAACTGGATGAGCATGATCCAAAAGATTCCAGTCCATCTAACTAGCTGTCTTGCATGAAATGTGAAGATCTTGAGCTTACATATGCAAATGTAAAATATTTATGAATTTTCTAGTTCCCCACCCACGCAATCATACAGCACTCAATATTCAGTCATAACAACAGACGACTGAAGAGCATTTTTCTCCAGTACTTCAAACCTATGGAGAGGCACACAGTAAACACTTTTGTATGAAAGCTACCTGCGGTTTTGTATAACTTCTTGTCCTCTATGGCAATGGTGTGCAATCTGTGTACAGAAATTAATGCAGAGGACCCTCCTCATGAATGCTGATCATTTTAACTATTCTCTCTCTTCTCAAAAATGAGCTGTATGACCAAACAATATCTGTACTGCTGGGCATCCTGTTTACTGCTTTAAACAAATCAACGTGGCTTCCAACTGAACTTAACCAAACCACTGATTAAAGTCTCTTTTGTGATCTGAATGTTTTCAAGTCAAGTCATACCCTCTTTTGAAGAGGAACACATTATTCAGATCAGAGCTCTTTCAGTAACCACTTTGTAGACTCCTGCTCTTAAAGAGAATAGACAATAGCTGCGTACAAATAAACCCTGGTGAGCAGCATTGACTAAAACAGGCGAAAATACTGTCTTTCATAACCATACTACATAGAATGTAGTGTGTATATCTGTGTGAAGCATACTACATATAGAAATCAATTACAAGCCCAGTCACTATTACTGCAGTCGTATTGATTCTGATGTGGTTTTCTTAAATATACAACCTCATTCAGCACTGCTGTGTTTGAGTGAGCTTTAACCCTCAGATGCATGGTACCCACTACAATGGACAGACATTTAAAAGCCATTTTTAACCAAGGTGTGATGTTACATCAAACATGGGTGATTAACTTTGATTCCTGCAATAATTCTTTATGACTGTGCACTTTATATGTCATTGTGTTTTTGTTTATGACAACATAAATTTAACATGGCTGATGGAAGCAGTGAAGTACTACAATGTGTGCTACTATCCGGGCGTACAGTCCATTACCTGCGAATGCTCTGCATACCCGGGTCATCTGAGAGAATGAGTTTGGGTAGTGGCTTATTAACATCACTGTAAATTCCCTTGTCTTTTGAGGTGTGACATAAGGGTTACATAATAAAAATGTTGGGAATAAGTATTGTAACTGTCTGTAAATTATTTACTTGGTATAAGCTGTGACAGTTAAGGAGGGAGTCAGGTGATGTCACGAATCCGGTCCTAATATTGTCACGAATCTGGTCCATGACCTTCCGTCTGCTTGCCACCAGAGGTCACCCTTCCACTACTATGGACTCTTGCACCACACCACTGTTGCACTTCACCCGGACTACAGTTCCCATCATCCATTGCACTGATTACACACACACAGTTGATTGCACACAGCACTGATTGCACACAGCTGTCATCAATCACACCTTCCCTATATAACACTCACTCTGATCCCCGTCAAGTGGCCGAGTATTGTATAGCGTATATCACTCACCTAGCGATAGCAACTCTACGGAGCCCGTTAGTTTTCATAGCCTTACCTTAGTCTTGCCTTGTCTGTTTTCTCGTATCCTGATCTTTGCCTGTGTACCTCGGATTCCCCCTCTCGTCTTGCCCTATTCAGATACTGTTTGCCCCTGCCTGGACCTTTGCCTTATACTTGGAGTTACCCCTCTAGTCTCACCCTGTTAATTCTGTTCGCCGTTCGTAGACCCACGCTAGCCCTAGGAATATTCTTATGTCTTGCCCTCTATATACCTGTTGCCACTATCTGACCCCTGCCTGTCTCTAACCATGTCTGATAATAAAGCTTTGCACTTGGATCCGCACGTCTCACGTCTCGTCAGCCCCGTAATAGAATACTTGGCCACACAAGGATCCAGCGGCTTCTCGGATGGACATTGGATGGGTTTGGATACAGCAAGAATATTGTTATATGGAGGGCTATATTCAAGAATATTTAGCCATCGCTCATTATTCAGATCTACCGAACTGTGTTTTGATAGACTTTTTCTGTGAGGGCATTAATCAACCACTAAAGTCCAAACTCATTCACGAGGGTCCGCGTTCATCTTTAAGTCCAACGTGATCTCATGATAATTTGTAAGTATTTTACGTAAAATGTGTTACTATAAAACGTACATTTACTTACGTTTTTAAAGGCACTAAAACGTACAATACTGACGTATTTTCAGCCTCTAAACGTACAAATACTTACGTATTTTCAGCATTTAAACGTACAAAACTGATGTATTGACGACACCTAAAAATGAATCCTTATGAATATTGAAATCGCGGCATTCATTTTTAGTTTTTAGTTGTCATATGAATTACCTTGTTTTCAGTTGCATTATTAAATTGTTTACTCATTTACTTATGAAATGATAACATTTCGTTTTGTTGTGTGATTTCTGCTGCCAGCTCGTTTCCAAGAATATGCCTACATAATGTTAAACACGACTTTAGTTTAAACCTTAAAATAAATAAAATTTATTCAATCGTTTAACCTTTACTTGTCATGTAATGTTTACTTTGATTGTCATGGGCCACAAAATGCGTTTTTTCCCAACATGCTGTGACTGACAATAGAACTATAAAATACGCCAAAAACACAACATAATTACGAAATGAAACAATTTTATTAGTGCGCTGTAATCCAAATCTTCCGAATCCATACGACTGCGAGGAACAGACCCAAATCCAAGCCTTTTTTCGGCGATCTGCTTGCTTCTCCATCCCGAGCAGTGAGTCCAGTGACCGTGAGCAGCAAAGCCCGCGCTGACTGATGCGCTCTTTACAAATTCAAATGTTGCCGCTTCAAACAACAGGTTTTACGGCAGGATAATC
>NW_015555781.1:1263747-1266840 GCF_001515605.1 Sinocyclocheilus anshuiensis | reverse complement strand
TCCGCCTCCGCTCCACCGCCCACCTGGATCGTATAGTGTTTGGAGCGTCTGGAAGCCGCTCCTTGGGGGGGGCTCTGTCACGAAGCCGGTCCATGAACTTCCGTCTGCTTGCCTCCAGAGGTCACCCTTCCACTTCTATGGACTCTTGCACCACACCACTGTTGCACTTCACCCGGACTACAGTTTACATCATCCATTGCACTGATTACACACACACAGTTGATCGCACACAGCACTGATTGCACACAGCTGTCATCAATCACACCTTCCCTATATAACACTCACTCTGATCCCCGTCAAGCTGCCGAGTATTGTATAGCGTATATCACTCACCTAGCAATAGCAACTCTACGGAGCCTGTTAGTTTTCATAGCCTTACCTTAGTCTTGCCTTGTCTGTTTTCTCGTATCCTGATCTTTGCCTGTGTACCTCGGAATCCCCCTCTCATCTTGCCCTAGTCAGATACTGTTTGCCCCTGCCTGGACCTTTGCTTTATACTTGGAGTTACTCCTCTAGTCTCGCCCTGTTAATTCTGTTCACCATTCGTAGACCCATGCTAGCCCTAGGAATATTCTTATGTCTTGCCCTCTATATACCTGTTGCCACTATCTGACCCCTGCCTGTCTCTAACCATGTCTGATAATAAAGCTTTGCACTTGGATCCGCACGTCTCACGTCTCGTCAGCCCCGTAACAGGTGAGTTGCTTTGGCGCCTATACTCTGTATTGCTAGAATTAGTCATTATTGTTCAGCTATTTCATTGGTTCGTTAGCATGTGGGTGCAGTGCTATTGGCTGATGGATCTTGTTTTGTTTTTTTTGCAAAAAATGTATGCAAAACTAACATGGATAAATCAATTACACCAACATGAATACATTAAAAAAAAATCAAAACTATATTTTCATGTTTTCTTGAGCAAAGCAAATTTTGAAAGTCCACTGAAAGCATATCTTCATAAATGTTTTGGCATTGTGTAGCCCTATACAGTATATGTGAGTGTGAGATTGTGATATAGCATTTATCACTTCAGTAAACAGGAAGTAAATGCTGTGTGACTTTTATTTTAGACACAAATTTTTCCAAAAGAAGCCATATCAGAACCAACCGTTGTTTCTTCGAGCAGCACATAGTAGTGGGGTTTTGTTCCTGAGTAAATCAATTAAGTGAATAATTCAGGGACTTATTCATAAAATGTCACTTGTTTAGTTCCTGAACGAATCTGTTAAATGAATGACTCAGTGCTTCAAAGACAGTCTCTTGTCACCACCTACTGGCATGCAAAAAAAAAATCTCCAACTACTGCAATAGTGGTAGACAATTTGAAATAAAATAATGATGTAGATTTCACAAGGATTATTTAACTTCAGTGCTTATATTTTATCTTGTAGAAATAAAGCAATAGTGAGAAATAGGGATTTATATAGTACAGACATAATAAGGACATATGCATGTGTGTGGGTGGGTGTTCGAGAATACCCCAGATACTGATACAATGTGTTTTTTATTTATGGGTAGATGATCATTTATTACAGTATGTTATTTTATAAGTATAATATAAGAATTGTAGTAGGTTAATGGTTCCTTGCATATACTAAACAGCACTGACTCACATTCCATTTGTAATGTCTGATTACTTTTCTTAGGGAATTAATTATTACTAATTAATTCAGGTTTTGAGAGGACTCGAATCCGAAGATTCGAAGTCAACCTGATTAGAACTGATTTCAAATTTGATGGTTTACACTTTATTAATGGTCGTCCAGCGAGACGTTAACCTCAGTATATTTTAACAATTTGTATATTTGTATTTTCCCTGGCCACGGGTTAATACGTTCTTTGATAAGTTATAAGCTACGAGCTAGGTAACAAGATCTAGGCAGAGTTTTAACTTTAAAATGTCACGACACAAGACAATGATTCTTTATAAATGAAACAAGAATTTATTGGCTATTCTAGATTACATTGACCTAAGCTGAGACATACACATACACACATACAGTTCTGAAGAATGAAAGTTACGGAGTTTGTATGAAGTTCCCAAAGTTCTAACTCGTTTTCACGAGTGGTTTTAAATTCAACCTGAGAGAATCACAAAGCAGAGGTTTGTCTTACGTTTACTGCTTAAATGGTTCAGCACCTATTTCAGCGGATAGAAGACCTTGTTTGTACTTGCGTTTGTGATGGCAGCTGCAACGGGGTTTCCTCGTAGCCGGAGGGAATTCCGGAGCTTCTGATTGGTTGCTGAGATGACGTTTGGCTGACGTCGTTTCTGGGAATGTCCTCGGCAGTGATTGGTTGGTTGCCGGGTTGCGGAGGAGCCTCGAAGTTCTTCTGAGAGAGTCTGCTTTAGCAAGACTTGGCGTTCTGCAGCGTTATGAAGCTTCAACGGAGTAGTTGAGTTCTAGATGGTCGATCGCCTGATGGCTCAGCTTGTGAGCACAAGATAGAGTGCTCTCCACACAGCAACAAGGCCTTGCTCGGGAGAGCAAGTGGCGAAGAGCCTGCATTCGGGAGAGCAAGTGGCGAAAAGCCTTCACTCGAGAGAGTAAGCAGCGAGAAGCAATTTAATCTGTGTTGCAGTGAGGTTTTGATCCACGGCGTAAGTCCGTCCCACGGGTCATTGTTCCAATCAGATAGTGGCTGCAGGGCTTAGCCACACCCTGTGGGGTTCCTTTTTCATGCACAAGTCACATGCTGTTCGTGGGGAGTATTTCTACAAGTTATAAGAACTTCTTATAAAAATATCATCACCGGAAAATGATGCCGAATATCAATTTTTCACTCACACCAATGTTCCGTGAATAAAACAAGCTTTCATTCAAGCTCAAACAACAGGTATTTTGCATACACAGTAATCGTAATAACTAAAAGGAAAAGTTATAAGGCAAAGATTAAAATATCATGGTTTCAATAACACATCACACAGAAAGCATATTATTTGGGAGTATATTGCTCCGATACTTCAATGATTTTAAATGATTGTCTTATGAATTGTCTGTGTAAGTTCTGTTTCTTTGTCTGTGACAGGAGAAAGGCGCGCTTTTCTGGGAAGTAGTAAAAGGATGCGCCCCTTTTGTTTGGAATGCAGGGGAA
>NW_015555781.1:1263146-1263654 GCF_001515605.1 Sinocyclocheilus anshuiensis | reverse complement strand
TGCAGGGAGAAAAGGGGAGGTGTCCTGAGGTCATGCCCATGTCACGAGTTTAGGTCTGCCATCCTTCTCGCTGGAATATGGAGCTCTTAATCTGTCGCTTTCTATTTATCAGATTTAGCAATTTACGTGTCAAACGGTCATGGGGTCCAGGAGTGTCTTGTGCTGTAACTTTTCCAGATACCAGGTTCTTTGTTCTGTTGTCTCTTAGATAGTTATTTATGCTGAAGCCAGTCAGTTACACTGCACCTCTGACCCTCGAGGGGTTTTCAGACAGGGGGAGTTTCTCCTCCCCTGGTGAGTTAGGGTTTAAGCACTGATTTTATTTGAGTCTCTTGAGACTATAAGCTAGATGGGACAGGAACTGCTGAGACACTTCACTGACCCTGCATGAGTTTTACGACCACAGATGTCTGCATAGGATGCTCCTCAGTTTGTCTCAATGGAATGTGATTGTTTCATGTGTGACTCAATAGTGTAAGTGGGTCCGTTCGAAGACAGAGATCCTACA
>NW_015555781.1:1256997-1261487 GCF_001515605.1 Sinocyclocheilus anshuiensis | reverse complement strand
GTACATACTATTAAAGTTTACTTCATTTCAACATTCTGCATTTGTCGTGCCCATTCGTTCAAGATTAAACTTCACATATTACACACATTTTAATAACCTTATTTCCTAAAAAGGGTAATAAAACACTGATTAAAGTTGCACCGATTACATGAAACACGTCTAGCATATATAAGACATATAACATATTATTTGTGAATCTGGTTGCCCGGTTATGCGCATAAATGATTATCTGTTGAAATTGTCTGTTGTAAGTTTCATGTCCCTTTGTCTGACCGAAGAGAGAGAAAAGGGTGCGTCCTTTTTTTGGAATGCAGGGAGAAAAGGGGAGGTGTCCTGAGGTCATGCCCATGTCACGAGTTTAGGTCTGCCATCCTTCTCGCTGGAATATGGAGCTCTTAATCTGTCGCTTTCTATTTATCAGATTTAGCAATTTACGTGTCAAACGGTCATGGGGTCCAGGAGTGTCTTGTGCTGTAACTTTTCCAGATACCAGGTTCTTTGTTCTGTTGTCTCTTAGATAGTTATTTATGCTGAAGCCAGTCAGTTACACTGCACCTCTGACCCTCGAGGGGTTTTCAGACAGGGGGAGTTTCTCCTCCCCTGGTGAGTTAGGGTTTAAGCACTGTTTTTATTTGAGTCTCTTGAGATGATAAGCTAGATGGTACAGGAACTGCTGAGACACTTCACTGACCCTGCATGAGTTTTACGACTGCAGATGGCTGCATATGGTGCTCCTCAGTTTGTCTCAATGGAATGTGATTGTTTCATGTGTGACACAATAGTGTAAGTGGGTCCGTTCGAAGACAGAGATCCTACACATTAAAACCCTAAAAGCAGGGTGTCAACTGTAGTGGACATTATGTGTAACTCCTCTATGTCCACCGTTTACTTTGTGATTTAATAATTCATGCATGAGAGTATAATCTAATCATGCAGCTTTTTGAACTGTAGGTATAATATTTGTGATGCACAAACAACAGGTGACTTGAAAACAGACAAATCTCACACCATAGTAATTACCTGTAACACCTTAGAAATGGCAATAGCAAGTTCACTTGAATTAACATAAGATATAAATGGATTTACAATGTGAGTGAGATTGGATGACTGGAACGTGGGCTTTGTTCTTTGGGTGGGTACATGTTGTCTGGGTAACCTAATTGCATAGATTTAAATAAAATTAGTCATTATTATTATAATTACTACATTAAATTAGCCTCCTCTCCCAAACTTCTGACTAAGCACCACACAATAAATTAACTGAGTACAGTTATGTACACTATAAATAGCCAAGCTCTTTTACCTTTATAGAAATTTGCATTACAAAAGATGAATTTTTGTTCATTAGTTCATTTTTTAATGCAAAACTGAATCTTGTTTTCATCCTCTCTGCTCCCAATATCACAAACTATGTTTATTGTAGTGAACGTTTTGAAGTTGATATACTATCTATGCATGATTATGTGGTTATTTGCATATAATTCTTTGCATTTAGCATTGTATTTTCCCTGCTGTGTTTGACCCTGTCAGAACAGACCTGCGACCCACCGGTTGAGAATCACTGCATTAGAAAAACAGTCCAAACACACTAAAAGCACATTTACATTTATTCACTTGGCAGAGACCTTTATCCAAAGTGACTTACAATGCATTCAAGGTATACATTTGATGCCCTTGGCATTGCTAGTGCCTGTTGTGATAAGATTTTTTTTTTTATTATTGCATTCAGTACATTTTCCCTCATAATTAACTTTCTTAACTTTGGATTGGATGGATGAATACAGCTATTTCAGGTGCAGTGATACTGCGTTTAACTCTATGGGGGATTCCCTTTTTGCTTTCATGGCTGACACATTTTCCTTTGTTTTCACCCGTTCAGATGTGTTATCCTTATGTTCAATCTGCTACCTCTACAAAAGCAAATTTGATCATGAGAAGTGATTTTATGCTAAAACTATACAAATTTGTCAGTTTTTAATAATTATTTGGTTGTTTTCTGAATGATGTAATTTTTAAGAACAGAACATGAAAAAAATCAGGGTTTGCACATATAAGAATGACATTTTTAGTGAAAACATCCAAAAGCAACGTCTGATGCACGTTAGTGTATTTTTATATGAAAAACTGAATAAATAACAAAAACTAGTAGATATAACATCTCCAGGATACGCATGTAACTATGGTTCCCCGAAGGGAACAAGATGCTGCGTCGAAGCGCTACATGAATGCCTGCAGTGTGACCACGCTCTGAATCACATGTGTAATCAGTCCAATGGATGGGTGAGACGTCATGGGCGGGGTGACATAGCGACCAGGAAGCATAAAAGCATGTGCGGTGAAACCGGCGTCAGCTTCTAGGAGTGAAGCAAGCACGGCAGGGATGCCGGAAATATGGCCCTGAGATGCAGCATCTCGTTCCCTTCGGGGAACCATGGTTACATGCGTAACCTGGAGACGTTCCCCTTCAGGAACTCGAGCTGCGTCGAAGAACGCTTTGGGAACGAGAATGCCCACGCCGCCAGACTTGCAAATCCCTGCCTAGTGTGGAAGAGCACAACTAAGGTGAGAAAAAAGGGAGCCAGGAGTGGCTAAAGTAGGCGGGGCCCACCGTCCCGAAGGCCAACTTCTAGAGGAGTGAGCTTTGACCCCCGAAGGAGAGGGGAGATCAGAGGCTATGGAATAGCATCCTGATCCACCAATTAGCGTAAGCTTCTCTGGCCAGAGGCCTCGGTCTCAGCGCACCGCAGAGAAAACGTGTAAGAAGAGGGCGTGGTAGGCCGCCACGAAAACCTCTAGGGTGGAGTGGGTCAACCTATGAGTTGTACCTCCTCAGAGGCCACACCCACAGCTTCCACAGCTCCGGCCGGGGGCGCGGCCTCCGCCTGTGAGAAGAGAGCTCTCCTGACGGGAATCTCCCATGGAGCGCCGTCGAGGAGAGAAATCAGGTCCGAGAACTATACTCGGCCCGGCCACAACGGGGCTACTAGCAATAGACGGACCCCATCCCGACGTACTCTCTCTAGAACTCCCGGGAGCAGAGTGATCGGGAGAAAGGCGTACAACTCTATCCGAGCAGGAGACATACGTGCCTGCATCGTGGTCGAATCCCACACCACGCCCAGATAAGTGACTGGCCTCTGGTGCACTTAGAGTGGCTAGCTCGGTGCCCTGAAGTGGCGAACTGGCAGGGGACGGCCGTACTAGCTGCTCTAGAAACCTCCGTGGAGGTAACTGAGAGAAGCACTCGCCGGAGACCGCTGCGCCCTGGAACACCGGCAGGGTTGGCAGACCGATCTCCTGAGGGCACTGAGGAGAGACGGGCACCGTGTAATGCGGTGTACACCGCTCTTCCCCAGAGGGAGCTGGCCCTCAGAAGTCCTATAGACCTTAGGCGTCAGGACGTTTTAGACTATCCAGCGAGAATGACGGTCCACAGAACCACCTTCCGCTAAAAGCCTTCGGCCTGGGAGCGCCACTCTGACTCTAGACTCTGCGGAGTACGAGAAGTGACGCTCCCAGAATGAGGAGCTGGAACACGGTAGGTTGGGACTGCTCCCGCCCAGCGGCCCCTGCTGACCGCCTCAACCTCCTCAGAGGAAGAGAGGTAAACACGCTCTTACTCGATACATTTTTATCCCAAGAGCCCCTGTATATCTAACTCTCATAGTCAGATAAATACTTAATTTAATTCCTCAGAATTAAATGCAGCCAAACAACCAAATGAGTAAACACGGTCTGGTGTGGTAAGATTCACATCAAAAACTGAAAATGATGTAATACACGCGTTGCCTGCAGTGCGGTCCTCAGAAGTCCTATAGGCCTTAGGCTTCAGGACGTTTTAGACGGAGACTATCCAGCGAGAATGACGGTTCGCAGAACCTGGGAGCGCCACTGTGACTCTAGACTCTGCAGAGAACGAGAAGTGACGCTCCCAGAATGAGGAGCTGGAACACGGTAGGTTGGGACTGCTCCCGCCCAGCGGCCCCTGCTGACCGCCTCAACCTCCTCAGAGGAAGAGAGGTAAACACGCTCTTACTCGATACATTTTTATCCCAAGAGCCCCTGTATATCT
Organism: Sinocyclocheilus anshuiensis; assembly: GCF_001515605.1. NCBI lineage: Eukaryota > Metazoa > Chordata > Actinopteri > Cypriniformes > Cyprinidae > Sinocyclocheilus > Sinocyclocheilus anshuiensis. Next base: position 1,257,415 of record NW_015555781.1, on the reverse strand, counting down.
AACTCTCATAGTCAGATAAATACTTAATTTAATTCCTCAGAATTAAATGCAGCCAAACAACCAGATGAGTAAACACGGTCTGGTGTGATGCGATTCATATCAAAAATAGAAAATGATATATTTAACTTCTCATAGTCAGATAAATACCTCATTTAATTCCTCAGAATTAAATGCAGCCAAACAACCAAATGAGTAAACACGGTCTGGTGTGGTAAGATTCACATCAAAAACTGAAAATGATGTAATACACGCGTTGCCTGCAGTGCGCGAGCCGCTTGGTCACACAACAATGTCAATCTCCTCGGAGAAAAATAGCTGCAGCAGCGAGCTCTCACTCAGAGGGGGAAGAAACCGCAGCGCGGGCTTCCGATCCTCGAGAGAGAGCGCTGGATCTAGGGAGTGCAGGCGGAGAAAGGGC
>NW_015555781.1:1249761-1256798 GCF_001515605.1 Sinocyclocheilus anshuiensis | reverse complement strand
GAACAGGCTTCCGAGCCTCGAGAGAGAGCGCTGGATCTAGGGAGTGCAGGCGGAGAAAGGGCAAGCCGTCTCCAACCCATCCGCTAGATCCACATGCGATCCCCACGACCTGAATCGTCGCTGTGCCTCAGCAATAGTGGGACCGAACCGCGAGCTTGCAAGCACAGACACACTCCTCGGAGCGTGCCCGGCGGGAGCGGAGCGTTCAGTTGTCGGTGTTCTGCCGAATTAATAGGTAGCATTATTTGTCAGAACACCGGCGCCGCGAGAAACGCCGGTGAAGACTCCCTCCTCAAAGAGAGCCCTCGGAGAGCAAAGCATATGCAGTGACAAACACTGCAATGCGGGCAGTCAACTCCCTCGAGAGCTGACTCTGCGTGTTTTGCTCCCAAGCAGACAACACACAAACTGTGTGTATCCCCACCCGAAATGTAGCGCGGGCAGGAAAGAACACAACCTGAGCTGTGATAATGGACAGACAACACCAAATAAGACTGACACACACAGAGCGCTTGCTGAATGACAGAAAGCTGATGCCGGTTTCACCACACGTCCTTTTATGCTTCCTGGTCGCTACGTCACCCCGCTTGTGACGTCTCGCCCCTTCCATTGGACTGATTACACATGTGATTCAGAGTGTGGTCACGCTGCAGGCGTTCAAGTAGCGTTTCGACGCAGCTCGAGTTCCTGAAGGGGAACTAATAGGTTGTTGTAAGACCAGTCGACTACTCATCCCATTTTACCTGTTCCTAGATATGAGTGCATTCTTCTATGAGAAGTGATGCACTGTAATAAAATATTTCAGGTGATCTATTATTAATCTCCAAATATAATGCCTCATACCTTGAAGTCTCATTAATCATTACATTTTGTCTCATGAAACATAAACAGCGATTGTATTTAATGAATTATTAATCTTATTAATGGACCACACAAGCCGCCAAACCAACACTCTGCAACTGTGAGTTAACAATTTGACAACAGCAATGTATCTAATCTGTGTAATCGCTAACTCTGCTGCAAAGCATTTTACATTAACGGTTACACATATCAGTCATGAGCAGTGTAGACTGCGGCCGTTTAACTACACCCAATGAAGGCATATCAGGTGACTCACACCAAGGATCTTAATAAGTATGCTAATTAGGCTCATGCATGCCTTCAATTTATCATATCCTAGAATTTATAATTAGTTTAGAAATATATGAGTAAATATTTAATTACTAAATAAGTAATTTCTCATTGGTCCAGTCCAGTAGGAGATGGATATATTATTAGTATTTTTGAAATATGAACATAGTCTTGAAATAACTAGCAAATTAGGGTGGAATGAGATATATTTTGTAGTAAAATAGGTTTAAAGGGAAATTTAACCAAAAAAAAAAAAAGAAGAAGAGTTATGTAGAATTAGGCTATTATATATTATAATAACATTATATAGTGGTTCAACTCATTATATTGTGTTTTTTTTGAGTCACAGATTGGACTATTTTTTCGGATAAGCAAGAAAAAAAATATTTAAAGCACAGAGAATGACAATGCCTTGAAGGGTTTTTGACATAGGCTAATTTTATGTGTATGTATACGCAACTCGTTATTTCCGCGCTGTCTGAAACACGTCTCTATGCTTGTGCGCGCTTTGATTGTGTGTGAGAACAGGGCGCGAGTAACGAATTGAGCTCTCTTTCCTTTCTTCTTCTTTGGTTTAAAATTGCTTGTACGTGTAAATTGGCAAATTAATCTGCGAATCACGTGCGTGCTGAACGGTAGGGTCTCATCCATACGTATTACGGATCAACTGCGATCCGTTTAACTCCTAATATGTGACAGATCAGAGCAATCTTTCATTTACTTATTTAACATGAAATTGTCAAATTTCTACTCCATATCAATCGTATACAATGAAAATACAGAATAATTAGAACAATAATTAAAATAAATAAATAACAGAGTGTCATATCTATTTTTCCCAGAACGTTCTTGCGACCCGGTAGCAATTCTTCCACGGCCCGGTAGTGGGTCGCGACCCGGTGGTATCCAAGCTGCTATTTTACACACAGTGAAATGGATTTGTAACCAACCATTTGCAATAATAATTTGTTGTGCTTGATAAGAATTTTAAACTGTAGTTTGGTATTCAATTTTACTTTTAAAATGAATATATTTTAAATTACAAAATACAAATACTTAAATGCATGACATAAAAGTTTAGCTAGAAATGACATTGAATTATATTTTAGTTTACCATAAATGCTTGTCAGTACATTTGACAGTACATTTTAACTGCATTTCTAAGACAACATAAGTATTTTTGAAATTGTATATAAAAAGTACTTATGGTCTACTTAAGTGTGCCAAAAATAGTATAAAACTCAGATACACTGAAAAAATTTGGTGTAGAAACAATTTTCACTTGTAATTAATTTCACAAATAATTACAAGGAAATGGCAAGTAACACACTGAAATAAATGTGACATTTTGAAGTAGAAAGACTAAAATAGTGTTTATTCTTGTAAAATATGCTCTAACACTCAAAAAAAAATTTTACAGTGTAATTGCATTTAATATATTTTTTATTTAATTGCAATCAACATGTATCTGAAAAAAATCACGTTCAGTTCGTACTTAAAGGAATAGTTCACCCAAAAATTTTTGTTATCATTTACTCACCCTTAAGTTGTTCCAAACTTGTATGAGTTTCTTTCTTATGTTGAACTTAAAATATTTTGAAGAATGTTGGTAACCAAACAGTTGCTGATCCCCACTGACTTCCATAGTATGAAAAAAAATTACTATGGAAACAATGGGGACCAGAGAAATTCCCATAGGAAAGAAAAATCAAAAGTGAAATCTCTTTAACATCTCAAATATTTCTCCTAGACAGAAATGAGGTTACTTTAAGATCGAATGGAGATTTTTGCTTGAGTCTCCTGCTTCTCAAACTTGTCTCCTGAGACAAAAACTCTAACAATCTCACAATGGTCTCCTTTAAAGCTTTCAAATAGATCTCAACAACATCACACACTGTGCTCAGATATTTCTCCTTAGCTAGAGACTCTGGATCTCTCAAATTTGTCTCCTCCAAAGTTTCAAACAAGATCTCAACAGCATCACACACTGTGCTCACATTTTTCTCCTTTGCTAAATACTCTGGATCTCTCACATTTGTCTCCTCCAAAGTTTAGATTAGAGATCTCAACAACATCACACACTGTGCTTAGATTGTTCTCTTCAGCTAAATATTCTGGGGATCTCATATTGTAATCCTGTAATGCTTTAGAAGAGACCTCAACAACTTTATAAAGTGTGCATCAAGTCAAGTACTTGAAAGGCACTAAATAAGGGGGGAAATCATAAATTCAGAGTTAAAGGCTATACTGAGAGAGAAACTATGCAGAAATAAGGATAATGTTACTTTTTATAGGACAATGTTTATGTACTTAGGCACATAATTTGGTGTTGGAAATAGTAATGTACAGGATGTCTTAATCAAAACTGATTTACTGAAAATGTAACCCTGGCACTCTCTTTGCTGAAAGGCAGATAAATGGCTTATTATGTCTTGATTATTAATTAACTAATTTAATTATTAATTTGTTGTTGGAAATAGTAATGTACCGGATGCCTTAATCAAAACTGATCTATAGAAAATGTAACCCTGGAGCTTTCTTTGCTGAAAGGCACATACATGGCTTATGACTCAGTCTTGATTATTAATTGACTAATTTGATTATTAATACATATTATATGGAAGAAATGTTTGAGCTCATATTGAGGCATTTGACTTGGTGCACACTTTGTAAAGTTACTGAGATCACTTCTGAAATTTAGAGGAGACAAATGTAAGAGCTCTGGAGTCTTTAGTGTAGGAGAAAAATCTGAGCACACTGTGTGATGTTGAGATCTCTTCTAAAGCTTTAAAAGAGACACATGTGAGAGATCCAGGGTCTTTAGCTAAGGAGAAATATCTGAGCATAGTGTGTGATGTTGTTGACATCTCTTCTAAACTTTTGAGGAGGCAAATGTGAGAGATCCAGAGTCTAGCTAAGTCCAGAGTCTATTGCAGCATCGGAGGGTGAGCCAGACTTTTCTGGGGATGAAGATCCGTCAGCGTTGCCGCCCTCTGGGCGGTCAGCGGAGCCGGATACAGACCCGGAAATGATGGCTATGCTTTCCCGGGCCGCAGAGAGTGTCGGGCTCGAGTGGAATCTTCCACCGCGTCCCGAACCCTCAAGGTTGTACGACTGGTTTCTCGGGGTGGCTCGCGTTGGTTCTCAGGGCCCCACCCCAGTGCCTTTCTTCCTGGAAGTGCATGATGAGATCGCTGGGTCATGGACGGCACCTTTCACTGCCAGAAACCGGCCCAGTGGCTCATCCTCCCTCACCACCCTGGGGTACACGGGAGTTCCCCAGGTGGAGCGGTCGGTTGCGATGCAATTGTGTCCAAATGCCGCTACCACTTGGCGGGGCAAACCGTTGCTCCCCTCCCGGGCCTGTAGGCACTCGTCGGCCTTGATCGGCAGTGCTTATATGGCCTGTGGAGAAGCTGCGTCCGCCTTACACGCTTCGGCATTACTGCAAGTGCACCAGGCCAAGGCACTGAGGGACTTGCACGAGGGTGGTCACGACCTGGAAGTTCTCATAGAACTCCGCACCGCGACGGACCTCACGTTACGAGCGACGAAGGTTACGGCGCGGTCTCTGGGTCGTGCGATGTCCACTATGGTGGTCCAGGAGCGCCATCTCTGGCTGTGTCTGGCCGACATGCGCGAGGCGGACAAGACACGATTCTTGAACGCCCCCGTGTCCCAGACCAGCCTTTTCGGCGACACGGTGGAGAACTTCGCCCAGCAGTTCTCCGCTGCCCAAAAGCAGACTGAGGCCATCAGGTACATCCTGCCCCGGCGTGCAGCTGCTGCCTCCACCCGGCCACCGGTGGCAGCGCCTCAGCCCGCTCGTCGCCGAGGGCAGCCCCCGGCCGCCACCCCCGCTACCGCACAGCGTCCGCAGCAGCCTCCAGCAAAACTGCGCAGAGGAGCCGGTCGCAGGGCAGCCGCCCTTTCTCGGTATGGAGTTGGACTCGGTCGAACAGACAGCATGCCTCACACAGAAACGTGCTCAGTTGGTGTTGAACTGCTTGAATACGTTCAGCGTCTGGCGCCAGGCCTTCACTCGTCAGTTTCAGAGGCTCCGGTAGAAGGCTGGGTTCCATATGTAAGACCTAAGTGGATCCCATATGTGTAAAGTCCACGGTATAGCCTTGAGCCCGTGTTTCCCCGGCAGACTTCTGCCATTCCAAGAGGATTACAATCACCTCCAATCTTCCATATGCACCTAAGGAATGTTCATATGTGTATTTGCTTCCGAAACCTCCTTCGGGAAGGTTGGAGCTTCCGTAACGTCCCTGTTCCAAGTAGAACGGGTACGTTTTCCCAGTGTTATCCAGTCTTACTCATTGGGTAGTGCCATAGTAGCAGTAGCTGGTCCTCTTGTGCAAACCCTGGCCTACGCCAAAAAGTAGGGGCGCAGGTGGCTTCCACAGGACACTGGAAGGGGCAGTAGCTGTGGCCTTTTGGTAGGATCCCAATTCATCAACTGGATTCCCCAGTTTCAATGTCATTTATCTACACCATTTCAATCAAAGACAATACATGCATTGTCATATTTAAAGTTGTTTTATGTAGACAGTGTTTTATTGCACAATGATTTAACAGAGGAAACCATAACCTATATTTACATAAATGCAAAATGGGCTGTACAAGACAAAATTTTAATACTAAACAAAGCAAAAAAAAACCAACTACACTGGTACACTAGTGTTACATTTGTTAAAAAAAAGGTTTTGCTCGTATACTAAACACCTTGCACTTGTAAGTCCTTTCTAGTGTGTTTGGAAAATGTTGTGTATACAATGTTGGACATTGAAGATAAATTTAAACATTTAAACTACTAATATTAGTAATAGTAATATTGATATTCTGAAATGTTTAATGCTATTTAAATGATAGTTTTTGTATTTACAATATTAGTAAAAGTTTAAAGTTTTTCCTAAAATAAAACTGAAGATATCTTAAGACAAAGCTGATATCTCAATGAGACATATAAGAGAATCACCCCTTAGTATCCTGAGCGTAGAATAACCTCTGTCAGAGCCATAGCCTTGTGGACAGCACATCGATGTGAAGGCACAACTGCACCTCAGGCAACATGGGTTTGAGTCCCAGCTAAAGGTATTTTCCTGCTCCTGTTCAATTCTCACCTGTCCAATTGGTTACTGTCTCTACTCCTACTGTACTGACCATTAAAGGTGAAAAACCCCATTGCAATAAAAAAGCAACAGCAATCTCTGAGCAGTAAAACTTTTTTTTATAATGGAGTCTTGAGACTACTGTAATCAAGAGATTACAGCAAGACAATAAAGAGATCTCCCATGTTTCTCACACGTTTCTCTCTCATTGTCATTTTGGTTTCCTTTCCTTCAGAACTTTCTCATGTCTCAGTTGTGTCTACTTTTATTTCTCCTAAGGATTTTTAGGAGAAACATCTGAGACACTATTGCGACTAAAAAAGCAACCTGTGAGTAGTAAAACAATTTAATAATGGCGTCTTGCAAGAGATTACAACAAGACAATAAAGAGATCTCCCATGTTTCTCACACATTTCTCTCCCATTGTCATTTCGGATTCGTTTCTTTCAGAACTTTCTCATGTCTCAGTTGTGTCTACTTTTATTTCTCCTAAGGATTTTTAGGAGAAACATCTGAGACACTATTGCGACTAAAATGAGAAATACATGAGCATCACAACTAAGTCTCCTGAGGTTAGAAAGAGCAAACACTGAGCAATACAATATTCCTATAATGGAGTCTTGATAGAGATTGCAGCAAGACAATAAAGAAATATTCTATGTTTCTTCCACCACATTCTCTGTTTTGACTCTTTTTTTCTCAAATATTTCTCATGTCTCATTTGTGTCTACTTCCATTTCTCCTAAGGAATTTTAGGAGAAACATCTGAAATGCTGTTAAAAAATATAA
>NW_015555781.1:1241368-1248601 GCF_001515605.1 Sinocyclocheilus anshuiensis | reverse complement strand
ATTTATATATTTATATTATTATATTTTATATTATATATAAATATATTTAATACATAAACATCATTTTTTTCATAAATAAATACATGCATGTGTTTGTATTTATATATATATACATAATAAATATACGCAGTACACACTCATATATTATGCAAACAAAAACTTTTATTTTGAATGTGATTAATTGCGATTAATCGTTTGACAGCACTAATATATATTTATTAGGGATGCACCGATACCACTTTTTCCAGTACTTGCCCGATACCGATACTTTTATTTTTGGTGCCGTGTATGCCTAAGGTTAAAAAAATTGTCTTATTTTTACGATTTTGAGTTTTGATCCAAATGATGCGTGTGCTAAGTGAGTGAACATCAAAGATCACACTGCAGAATTGCTCTCTCTCTCTCTCTCTCTCTCTCTCTCTCTCTCTCTCTCTCTCTCTCTCTCTCTCTCTCTCTCTCTCTCTCTCTCTCTCTCTCTCTCTCTCTCTCTCTCTCTCTCTCTCTCTCTCTCTCTCTCTCTCTCTCTCTCCCTACCGTTAAGTAACTTGTGCATTGTTTTAATTGTTTTTAACACATCCGACCGAACTACAAACTTTCCAGTGATGTCTGTGAGAAAGGTATATTCACACGACAAGCTCGCGCATCTGCGCCGCCGCGCGCTCATTCCACTGAGCGTGCTTTGTTTATCAGCTCGCGCACATCAGCTCGCGCACATCAGCTATACAGGCGTTAATACTGAATGTTTAACATTATATTCATTGCATACATATACTTCGTAGACATCCTTAATCTCTAATAACTCCATTCTGCTGTCTGTTGTCGGTGTTTCATTGTCTGAATATGGCACTTAACACATGCTGTGTGGTATCGGCGTTTGGTATCGGGGCATTTTAACGAGTATGAGTACGAGTACAGAAGCTCAGTATCGGGCCCGATACCGATACCAGTATCGGTATCGGTGAATCCCTAATATTTATTCATAATACGTACTCTTTTTAAAAGTATGAATTCCTTTTTCACAAGGGTGTCTTTAGTTTCCATCAACTTTCACGGAATGGAAAAGAGTAGCTTGGACATTAGACTAAATATCTCCGTTTGTGTTCCAGAAGAAAGAAAAACATATGGACTCAGAATGACATAAGGGAGAATACATAATGCTTGAATTTCCATGTTTGGGTGAACCGTCCTTGTAAATCATCGTGAATCAGAATGTCACACACTGAACAGCAGGAATTCCTGTGTGCTCGGCTGAGGTGTGAAACATCCTTGACCTGAGTGTAGGAGGGGGGCAGCGTGATGATGGCCCACTCAGGCTTGACTGAAGGCCTTGTTAAACGGGCTGGCGTCGAGGGTAGCACAGCCGCCACTGGCCACCTCAGTCCCACACCATTCCCCAGATCTCTCAGGGCAATCAGCGATACCTGATGCAAAGCAATCAAAAACAAAATGAAACCCCGTTTGCGTGTATTTTCATCAATTTAAATCAGCAGATTCATTTTCCTTTCCCATTTGCTGAACATACGTGATTGAAAGGCAACGGTCCTCCCCTCCCACCATGTGAGGTTAAACAGATTTCGAGACAATAGTCTGCTAGACTGACTTTCTGGGTATGTTTGTATTCAATTAGCCGGATCCAGAGCTCTGCATGTAACTGCTGCGATTGCTGAAGTATCTAAGATGTCCTTAACCTCTTTCCTCACCCTTTCTGTATTATGCAAATGTGTCCAGGCCCTCTACGGATACGGAGTCTGATCAGGCAGTCATTTTCTCTGGCCCTCTCTATCTAGTGTTTTCATTGAAACAAATAGCCACTGCTGGCGTAATGGAAAAACTGGCGGTTGCATAATGCTATTAGAGATGCATTGCTCACTATATCATATGTCAAGGGTTGTGAGGGTGTTTTTTCTGTTCTGAAGATGCTACAAGACGTATAAAACGCTTAACCCTCTGTCATTGTCTTGAAAATGGTTTCCTATCTGCTCCGTAAGCACAATACAGATGTGTGCAGTGCTCGGTCGCAGGCACATGGATGCGTGATGACAAACACGCTAGGCATACGAGACTTTAATAAAGTTAACAAAGCATGCTGTAACACTGACAAAGGGAATAGGGCAGTAGAATGACAGAACACAAAAAAGCGGCAAAGATGCGGGGGCTTGATGTTTGATCTGGTGTATTTTCACAGAACTGAAAATGCAAAAAGGCATTAAAGCATTCTGCAAGGTTGAGGAAAACAATGGTTGTCACAAACCCAGGGTTGAACATCTTTCCCCCTGGAGGAAAAGCGGCGAGCTGAGATTTACCTGAAAGGTAATAACAGAGAAGCTCATTTTATTCTGGTTAGGATCTTTCAACCACAATCAATTTGGCCTGTCACCATAAATAATGGGGGTAACGGAGAGCTCTGAGGTGTGTTGTGTACACTGTTGGCAGTGCGGTTTTGCCAGCATTTGCCGGACAACTTATTTTAGCATTATAAATGCATGTACATCAAATTTTGCCCATAGTCATTTTTCAAATCATCCCCTTTGATAAGCGCCCCAGCTTTATTATTTGAGGACAGTTGTGTGTACATTAAAAGTACATTACCTAAAGGCTATGCTGTGGTTCGTGTGGATGTGCTAAGCTCCTTTCACTGGCTGGTCATCAGATATGTCACCAATTGCTCAGGGGTACAATTTTGACAATGGCACTACACATTGATACAGTCATGCCATTCTCACATAGGCTCACTCGAGAGCCCATGATTATATATGACTATGTTTGAGAGGTATCAAAAGAATATCAATATTTGATGCTGCTATTTGTGAATATTACATTTCATTAGATACTATTCCTTTAGCACTACATGTATTTTTTTCTGTGTTCATAGTTTTGACAGAGGTCATTCCCATGTTCCCAGTCTTCTGTGTTCCCCACATTTATATGAAACTTATTCAATAAACAATATTTTATATAAATAATAGTAGTATTTAATAATAGTATTTAGTATTAAAAACAATCTGTGCATGATGGTCATTTTAGTCACATTATTCTACCATTAGACTGCGACAAGAGACAGTAAAGAGAGCAGTAAAGACTTTTATATTGAACGAGACTGAAACGGAAGTTATTTTACTCTCAACAACAGTTTGTAAGATGCCGCCAACAAAAGCACTGAGCAGTGCGGTCATCGGAAATCACCCTTAATAGATGAAAGGAGAGTACGACAAAGACATTGCTTTCCTCAGTGGAAATTCAAACTAATGTTTTATTGTGAATATGAGATTGAGCTGAATGAATGAATGAATGAATGAATGCTGTGTCAGATGCAGGTAATCACACTCGCTCAAACTCAGTCCATCTCTCTCTCATACTCGACTCTACATAATACAGTGAGATTACAAGATACTCGTAGCCTGCGATATGGCTGTATATCGGCACGCTGTGATTACCTATGGCCCGATTCACAGCCGTGCCGATATATCGAAGACAGCCAAATCGCACTGTTACTCGTGTGATATTACTCATGTGTGTGTATATATATACAAAGAACGTATTTATCCGTGGCCAGGAGAATACATAGTCAATTTGTTAAAATATACTGAGGTCACGGCTCGCTGGACGACCCTTGATTTAAAGTGTAACATAACAAATTTGAAATCGGTTTAATCAGGTGAACTTCGTATTTTCAGATCCGAGTCCTATCAAAACCTGAATGAATTAATAATAATTAATTCCCTTACAAATTTAAGTAGTCAAGTTATCTACATATATATATATATATATATACATACATACTTATATATTATATACACTTGTGCTCAAAATTATTCATACCCTTGGTAAATATGATCAAAGGAGGCTGCGAAAATAAATCTGCATCCTTAATCCTTTTGATCTTTTCTTTTAAAAATGTTACAAAAATCTAACCTTTCATTGAAGAATAAGAATTTAAAATATCCTTTTATTCAAGGCTTTTTGCAACCTCCTTTTGCCAACAGCTCTGAGTCTATAATGAGTCTGTTGGAGAACAGCTGACAAGAGATCAGAGACCATTCCTTCATCCAGAATCACTCCAAACCCTTCAGATTCCCAGCTCCATGTTGGTGTTTCTCCTCTTCAGTTCACCCCAATCATTTTCTATAGGGTTCAGGTCAGGGGACTGGGATGGCCATGGCAGAAACTTCGTTTTTGTGCTCAGTGACCCATTTTTGTGTTGTTTTTGATGTTTGTTTTTGGATCATTGTCCTGTTGGAAGATCCAACCTTGATCATTATGTCTAGCAGAGGCAGTCAGGTTTTGATTTCTTATCTGTTGCTGTTTGATAGAATCCATGATAGCATCTATCAGAACAAAATGTCCAGGATCTCAGTAAAAAAAAAAAGGCCCACAACATTAAATACACAGCAGTATATTTCATTTTACACACGTGGGCTACTTTTTTTTTTTTTTATCCCTGAGTGCACCAAACCCATCTTTAGTGTCTGCTGTTAAAAAGCTTTTTTTTTTTTTTTTGTTCCATCTAAACCCAGTTCTGTTTGAAAAGGAACTGACACTACTGGATCTTCAAACAGGACTGGGTTCTTTGGTCAGATGAAACAAAAAAAAAAAGAGCTTAATATTAAATTATAATAATATTAAAGTACACTACAAGTGCACATTAAATACAACTAGGCACACTTCCACAAGGGTTGCCAATGGTCACAAAAAATCAGGAGGACCAATGCTCCTGTTTTGAGATAATTTTGTTACAAGAACTTTTTAGTGATTTTTTTTTTATCATGAAAATCTTACTTATGTTACACTTGAACTCAAAGATGCTGTAACCAGCTGTTTTGCTAACTTCAGCTACACCTCATCTCTCCAATACCCCGCCATCCAAAGACATGCCAGCAAACACAAATAAACAAAATGACTGATTGACTGGCAGTGAACATTTCTGATGGGCTAAAAAAGCACTCCCTTCACTCTTTTTGCTGTTAACAGAGCCCAGGTTTGGTGCAGAAGCGGCTTAGAAAAAACGTTTCAGTCATCTGTTAGGTAACAGCGACATTTTATGTTTGGCATTTTCAAAAAATCACTTGGAGCACCTAAGTTAATTAGTAAATACCAAGTGCCATAATCTAATAATTGGACAATTAGGTACAATTAGCAAAATATGTCAGCATCAATTCATAATAGAGATATGAAATCCAGTTATTGCAGGCAATGATGCTAAAAAGCAATGTGAATCATATGCTTCCAAAATTGGCAGGAAACATTTACTTTGAAAAGGTATATTTGCAGGTGTGCCACCCTTAAATCCATACAACTAAAGCAATGCTCAATGCTTTTTCTTTTTCTCTACATTTTATTACTATATTGTTATTTATAATTTATTGTCTGTTCACTTTGTTATTAGTGTTTTTATTACCTTAAATTATATGTATGTCTGCACTATGTTTGTACATTCTGTACTGGAAGCTCCTGACACCAAGACAAATTCCTTGTGTGTGTAAACACACTTGGCAATAAAGCTCTTCCTTATTCTGATTTCTGAGAAGCTAGCTAAGGTGCTGTTGGATATTTGAACATACAGACTTACAGTATTTATACCTTCTGTTATTTATCGTAGTAGCTATGTAAAGATTAGTTTGACATTTGTCTGGTAAAGTAGCTAACACTTCCACAGCAAGAATCCTCTTCATTTCTCAATACTCGAGAAAGTGTTGTTACTGTAAAAAAAAAAAAATTGGAAAGTCTTTCATATTTCTTTATGCTTGAACATTTTGCATTTGTCCTGTTTACATGTCTAATAATAATACAAAAATAAATCTATATAGACAATATAATAAATGCACAGTATTGTGTTTAAAGGTTGGCCATTTAAATTCCCCACATTTAGAAAAAAAACGGCTGACTTGTTGATGAGTTGCTTTTCATAGCTGGTTTTAAGCTGGTCTTCCAGGCTGGCCATGTAAAAAAAAACTGTTAAAACCAGCTAACAGATTAGTCTGATCAAGCAGGGAAATCAATAGACTAGCGTAGTCTGGTTTAAGAAGTGTTTTTTAACAGGAAAGTGCATTGTAAGGGAAATGTGACTTCATATATTTGTGCATTGATTCTGTTGAAATTACAAACAACTAAAAATGTTGAGGGTTCATGGCTTTCATACAGACAAAAAAACAGAAAAAAATTCACAGATGTTAAAAAAATATGATCAGGGCAGAGCTCAGGGACAAACTCAATGACAGACACAATTTTCCAGTTGCAAGGTGAGAATTCCACGATGATTTTTTAAAGCAAATAGCATAGATGATGTGTACCACAAATGTATTCTTTTTCTTTGTATTGGGAAATGGAAAAGGCACTATTTACTGTCTCCCCTATTTACTGAATAAGTGAGATAATGGGAAAACAATGAAATTGAGACTCTACTTGTAGATGCCATAACTACATCATTATGCGTACAAAAATATCTGCCTCCATTGACAGCCATTGAAAAAAGCTGTGTATTCTGACGAAATAACATTTTTAGCAGGCAAAGAAGATGTTTTACCAGTGAGAGATATTTTGGAGGGCTCTCAAAGCATGAAATTATCTTATATTTTGTGCTGTCTGCATGCACGGGCAGAATAGTCGGTTGTGAGGCTTTGCTTTACTTTTTTGTTCTAGCACATATTTCACAAGAACAATACATTTAGTGCATGCTTACCTTGCTACTTTAATACATTTGGTGAAAGTTTACTCTGTTATTGATGTTTTTTTTTTCTCCTCTGGAGTCGGCGTCTCTCTTCTTGCTGGAGGATTCTGCAGTGAGGAAAAGTACAGGGTAAACGTAGTTCACAAAACCACTATGAAAATCATCAATCCAGACTTGTTTTACCTACAGAGCACAGATACTGAACCATGTTGATAGTATAGACATTCAAAATCCTTGTAAGCGACAGTAGGGTTATATATATACTGTATATATATGTATATATATATATATATATATATATATATATATATGTTTCTGTTATGTTAATTTAGAAATATTTATGCAGCAATTCTGGTGAGGCAGCAATGTTGACAATCAATGGGCAGACAAATCTTACCACACATAGTATTTAATAGCTTCTTGTCAGCCGGCATAATTATAGTGGAAGGAAAAAGGATTGCATGCTGCACTGATACATTTGAACTATCCTGAAAGTGTGGTGTTTTATAGGTCAGGTGTTATCCCTCTGTGACTCTAATTCAGTTAAAGTGAGACTGGTTCAATTACCT
>NW_015555781.1:1220881-1241293 GCF_001515605.1 Sinocyclocheilus anshuiensis | reverse complement strand
CAGCGGAGAGTCAGCTGATGTGAGCTTGACTAACGTGACCTGCCAGAACTAACGCTACGCTTGATTTTATTCAGGTCTAAAAATATTTATGATGCATATATGTGATTTAGCAACACATAAAACCATGCAAATGATTTAGCTATATTAGCCTGAATTGGCAAGCTAACTATTTTTTTTCCAAAATGGCAGCTATGGGGCAAAGTGAGCCAAATGTTTTGGGGTAAATTGAGCCAGCGTTTTAACTTACAAATAATATATACTATATATATACTGTATATATATGTATATATATATATATATATATATATATATATATATGTTTCTGTTATGTTAATTTAGAAATATTTATGCAGCAATTCTGGTGAGGCAGCAATGTTGACAATCAATGGGCAGACAAATCTTACCACACATAGTATTTAATAGCTTCTTGTCAGCCGGCATAATTATAGTGGAAGGAAAAAGGATTGCATGCTGCACTGATACATTTGAACTATCCTGAAAGTGTGGTGTTTTATAGGTCAGGTGTTATCCCTCTGTGACTCTAATTCAGTTAAAGTGAGACTGGTTCAATTACCCATGCTGTTACAGCTGCTGGAAGATCTCATTATAGTGCAAAGTTTGACCTGAGTCACTTTTCAAGATAACCCTAACAAATAAAAATGTCTTTGTTTATTTATTGAAGCAAACACATTTCCTTTTAAGGCACATTTTGGAAATGTTGTATAATTGTATGTTAAACATGGTCGTGCAACACTGCACTAGTCATTGTCAAAATTGCCATAGCAAGTTAACACTTGGATAGTTAGAGTGGATTAGTTGCTTAAAGAATAGCAAGTGAGTCGTGGAATTTCATCCAGATAAAGTTTTCCCATTTCACGTTTGAAATCCCAAGGCTGCTACAGAAGATTAGTGATTTCTTTGGTATTTTTCCAGCTGAGCACAGATAAATTCACATACTGAACGTTTTCAACCACTTGCAGTTTAGCGTCTGCAGTTAACGCAACTAGCAGACTATTAATGGTAGGAAACAACAGTGACATGTGTAATGGTTCTCTGACATGTCTGCTTTCTGGCTGCTATAACGGTTTCTATCATATCTTATTCTTATCCAATCATTTTGGGAGTTCCTTTCCTGGTGAAATAGAAGTACACCTTAGAAATAATATACTTAAAAAAAATAAGTGTGAACTGAATGGAATGTTTTCAGACACTTAATTGCATGTTAATTGCAATTATATGAACATGTATTATGGTTTAAATGTATATTAGCTAAACTTTTAGAGTACATTTTTACTTAAGTACATTGTTATATGTAATTTCTTAATTACTTCTATTGTCTTTGAAATATATTTAAAGTGTAATGATGAATGTACTGTCAAGCATTAATGGTAAATTAAAATATACTTTACATTGAAACTTTAATGTTATGTATTTAAATATTTTTAGTTGTACTTTTGTAATGAAGTTACAGTTTAGTACATTATAAACACTCTTACTTTATTATATTGAATAACAAATCACATTTAAATTAACAATTAAGTACTTTACATGTGCTTTAGTGTTAGTCAACACAAGTGCAATTTAAAGCATGACAATTATTAAAACTTATTACAAAGTAAACTTTTTAAGGGTACTTAAGAAACTTAGTCATAAAAGTGTATTCTATTTCTTTAATATTGTATTGTCTGATTTTTATTTTTTTTTAAATATACTTTAAAGATTAGAATTTTACTACAAGCACACTTCTTTTTCACAGTTCTATTAATTTGAAATGAATACTTAGTTTTAAAAAATCTGAGAAAAGATGACATTGCTGAAAACAAGAGCTTGAAAACCTCCAGAAACATGGTTACATTTGTGGTCAAACAATGGTCTTTCTAGCCTTACTGGTGATCATTGTCAAACATTTCAGCTCTGGTGTCTGTCTCAAAATACCCTTGATACGTGTTTTCATGGAGGAACTGTGTCCTGCAGTGTCCAGCTCTCTGTAGTCATTCTTGAAGGCCAGAGTCACACATCCAGATTGATTGTGGATAGCGTTATCATCTCCGTCCATCTAGAACTCAGGGGGAATCACAGCTTGTTCTATCAATCAGAGTGAGGAACCGTTTCAACTTGTTCTGTGTCTCAGTGGTATTTTAGGTCAGATTTTTCACTAGTTGCCATCTATGCAGAGGTTGGGCTGGAAGAGAAGTGCGCCGCATATCCATGGCCATTTCAAACAAATCTGACATTTTTCAAGTCTCAGATATCCTGATTCTCTTAAATGCAAATTCTGCCACTTAACTTGATTTTTGTTAGCTTTTAGCATATTAATGCTTCTCTTTGGATTCTAAGGGTTGTTTGTTAGACTGTGAAGGATGATAGAGATCAAACAGCAGTATTTACTTCAGCGAGAGGCAAACTAAAAGCAACATTGGAGTTATCCCAGCAAATCCAGTCCATTAGGCCTGGACATGCAGCAGGGAATCTTTTGTGTCATGCATTAAAGGGGCAATTAGCTTGTGTTACTCAATGTTCAGATAGCTTTTTTTACTTTTTTTTCCGCAATGGATGAAATCCAATTTAATGACACGAACTAACTCTCTGGGTTTTTATGAACCGCCTACATGCTCTTTGATGCATAAGCACATTGTTACAATGGAAGCCTGATTACAGGAAAATACATCACATTGTGCGCTGGGGAAAAGCAGGAGCCTAAATGACTAATACTGTGTGGAAAACCATCCTAAAAATTAACTGCAGTAGGTAACGAATGTTTTATTTAGTGAAGTATATTAATACCTTGAATGGAAGAGAACAGATTGATTTTGTTTTTCTGATGTTTAAATGACTGCATTAGGCTGCATTTAAGAAAACAAACATGTGGCTGCTTTTTGCCAACAGGCAGAAAGTCAACGCTATATCTATCTATCTATCTATCTATCTATCTATCTATCTATCTATCTATCTATCTATCTATCTATCTATCTATCTATCTATCTATCTATCTATCTATCTATCTATCTATCTATCTATCTATCTATCTATCTATCTATCTATCTATCTATCTATCTGTCTGTCTCTGTCCGTCCATCCGTCCGTCCATCTGTCTGTCATCAAATACAGTAAAAACAGTAATATTGTGAAATATTATTACAATTTAAAATAGTTTTCTATTTAAATGTTTTAAACAATTTATTCCTGTGATTCTAATATTCTGATTTGGGGGGTGGGGGTCTTTACTGTCACTTTTGGTAAATTAAAATTGTCCTTGCTAATGCTAACATACATATGCATATGCTAACAGTAGTCTTAAAAAGCCTTCTATATTTGAAAACAGAAGTCCGTCAGTCCACCAATTTTATATAGTAGTTTTTTGCCAGTGAATGTACAGTGAATAAGGTCTAATCAGTTGGATTGAAGAATCAGTCGGGCTTGAGAACACCTCTGTTGGTTATGTGCAGCAGGCTCTGATTATTAACGCCAACCTCCATGAAGTCAATATAGCTTAATGTGTCTACATGCTTCATGATTGAGTTTGTTTCTTCGTCTCCTTTGCTTAATCTTGTCACACAGGAATAGATTATTCTCGTTAAGGGGCACAAAGTGTTAATTTCCTATCAGAATCACTTAATTACCTTTGGCCTCTGCTCTCACTGTAAACTGAGGGCAATTAAACTTAGACACATCAATCAGAGTGAGGAACCGTTTCAACTTGTTCTGTGTCTCAGTGGTATTTTAGGTCAGATTTTTCACTAGTTGCCATCTATGCAGAGGTTGGGCTGGAAGAGAAGTGCGCCGCATATCCATGGCCATTTCAAACAAATCTGACATTTTTCAAGTCTCAGATATCCTGATTCTCTTAAATGCAAATTCTGCCACTTAACTTGATTTTTGTTAGCTTTTAGCATATTAATGCTTCTCTTTGGATTCTAAGGGTTGTTTGTTAGACTGTGAAGGATGATAGAGATCAAACAGCAGTATTTACTTCAGCGAGAGGCAAACTAAAAGCAACATTGGAGTTATCCCAGCAAATCCAGTCCATTAGGCCTGGACATGCAGCAGGGAATCTTTTGTGTCATGCATTAAAGGGGCAATTAGCTTGTGTTACTCAATGTTCAGATAGCTTTTTTTACTTTTTTTTCCGCAATGGATGAAATCCAATTTAATGACACGAACTAACTCTCTGGGTTTTTATGAACCGCCTACATGCTCTTTGATGCATAAGCACATTGTTACAATGGAAGCCTGATTACAGGAAAATACATCACATTGTGCGCTGGGGAAAAGCAGGAGCCTAAATGACTAATACTGTGTGGAAAACCATCCTAAAAATTAACTGCAGTAGGTAACGAATGTTTTATTTAGTGAAGTATATTAATACCTTGAATGGAAGAGAACAGATTGATTTTGTTTTTCTGATGTTTAAATGACTGCATTAGGCTGCATTTAAGAAAACAAACATGTGGCTGCTTTTTGCCAACAGGCAGAAAGTCAACGCTATATCTATCTATCTATCTATCTATCTATCTATCTATCTATCTATCTATCTATCTGTCTGTCTCTGTACGTCCATCCGTCCGTCCATCTGTCTGTCATCAAATACAGTAAAAACAGTAATATTGTGAAATATTATTACAATTTAAAATAGTTTTCTATTTAAATGTTTTAAACAATTTATTCCTGTGATTCTAATATTCTGATTTGGGGGGTGGGGGTCTTTACTGTCACTTTTGGTAAATTAAAATTGTCCTTGCTAATGCTAACATACATATGCATATGCTAACAGTAGTCTTAAAAAGCCTTCTATATTTGAAAACAGAAGTCCGTCAGTCCACCAATTTTATATAGTAGTTTTTTGCCAGTGAATGTACAGTGAATAAGGTCTAATCAGTTGGATTGAAGAATCAGTCGGGCTTGAGAACACCTCTGTTGGTTATGTGCAGCAGGCTCTGATTATTAACGCCAACCTCCATGAAGTCAATATAGCTTAATGTGTCTACATGCTTCATGATTGAGTTTGTTTCTTCGTCTCCTTTGCTTAATCTTGTCACACAGGAATAGATTATTCTCGTTAAGGGGCACAAAGTGTTAATTTCCTATCAGAATCACTTAATTACCTTTGGCCTCTGCTCTCACTGTAAACTGAGGGCAATTAAACTTAGACACAGCTGATCGGTTTCTTTGTTGAGGGAGTAAATCATAATGAAAAAAGGATCGATGCAAATGAAAGTGCAGGCTCTAAACATGCTATTGAATTCTATTAGCACTGCAAAATTGCTTCCAGTGCAGTACGTATTGAGCTTCTGCCGCTTCACAAAGCCTGTGCCATGCTTTCCCATGAGCTTAGATGATATTTGGTCAAAACTAAAGAAAACATTCATTTCAGGAGAAGTTGGCTATTGTGTTGTAAATCTTTTGAAAAAGTCCAAGACTGTGACTGACAGTCAAAGCAGTCAAAGCAAACTACTTGTGTTGCTGCTAACAGGGTTATGAACTAGATGTTGTTTTCAGCATCTTTTATGATGTTCTTTACTGTAAGTACTGTATTTCTTGTAATTATGAATTGTTTCAATGCAAAACCGCAGTTAATTACATTGATAACCCATTAGGGACCAATTCTCACTATGAACTTTTTGCTTATTAGCATGCATATTACTAGCATATTGGTTATTTATTAGTACTTATAAAGCACACATTCTGTATGACAATATTCTACATCCCTAATCCTAACCAATACCTAAAATTATCAACTACATTACTTAGCAGTCATTAGGTGTTTGATGCAAAAGTTGTAGTTAATAGTTAATTAATTGAGAGAATTGGATAAAGTGTGACCATTACATTATATAAAAAATAACTAATCAATTAATGAACAGCCCTACATACAAAAAACAATTCTGCTGATTTGCAAAAAAGGCCTAATATTATCTAATTAGATGATGCTGTTCAAAAATATCAATAAAAACTTTCCATCAAGTGCATTTTTTTTCACAATTTTTTTCCAATTATTTTTCAGCTTTATCGCCCTTATTAAAATAACAGAAGCAGTCAAATGTCAAAAGTTGCAATGAAAAAAAAAAGTATTTAAAATGCATTTTAATACATTTAACTTAGAATCTCCAAAGTAGTGGGAAAATATGTTCAAATAATCCATTTAATGTCAAAGTCTTCATAAGCATTCATGCATGTGAAATCGACTGGGAAATGAACACAGGTGATTAAGGGATAATACAAGAGTTCTTCACTTTATAAATGGTTGTTTGAAAGCAAAACTACTGTGAAATGCACATCATCACAATTAGAAAATAGAACTGGATTTGTGATGCAGGGATGTGTTATTAATCACATATATAACCACTTGCTTAGAAAAGCTGCCAAATTAACATAATTCAAAGACAGTGTTGTAGCAAACAAAAGCATTGAATAGCCATTACAAAAGTGGCTTTAGAAGCCAGTACTTTTTGTTTAATGTATGTTCAACTTTTAAATGATCTGTTTTATTAGTTGTCTGTAGTCGAGGAGGCCTATATTAACATAATATTCATCAGCATTTGCATTCAACTCAATACCAGTAGTTTGACTAGTGCAGTAAAAAAATCTACTACTCTCAGAAAAAAGGTACAAAAGCTGCCACTGGGGCAGAAACGTTTCAAAAGGTACACTTTTGTAACTTATTTACCGAAAAGGGTACATATTATTACTTTAAAGGTACATATTTGTGCCTTAAAGGTATATAGAGTAGTCAACATTTGAAGTGGATCAAAACCTTTCATCAAAGTTGTCCTACAACCTAAAACCAAAATGTGTTCTTGTCTTAGGACACCTTTGATAAACTTTTTTTGGTCCACTTCAAATGTTGACTACTGTATATAAAAGTACCATTTGAAAGGGAATCTCCCCAGTGACAGACTTTGCACCCTTTTTTTCTAAAAGTGTTGCCTGCTATAATAAAATAGCAATATATGCTTGCATAATATTTTATGCAAGCATAATATTTTAAAATGTTATAATAAACATGATAAAATACAGCAAGTTTTTTGCTCAGAGTGTGCTGTTATGATATTTACCAGCAGGGGCTAACTACACCTTGCTAACCAGCCAAATCTTGATCTCTTGGTAGTTGCAGGATCCCTTATTAAGGGATTTAAATACAGGTTAGGGAGCACAACTAAATGCGTTTTATTCTTATACTTAATCACACTAAATTAACACATTAAACTGACAGCCCTAGTTTCCCATATTTTGGAGATAGTTGAAACATGCCTTTTAATTCAAATGCAAATGACAAACAGGATTAAACGGCTTCTACAATCATTTATGATAAGTAGTGTTATTTAACAGATGCCTTTTCTTATTACACCTACTTTTTTTCTCGCGCTCTCTTTCCTTCACAGCCCTTCCCCTGTTGAGAGATAGACCACCATGTTGTCAGTGTTTCATGCTGAGCATGGTTCTTTCCCGTGTGAACTCTGATTTTCTTTTAAGTGGTTTTCTCAATCCTTTTATACCTCATCCCTCCTTACATGTCCCTCTAGATGGCTCTGAATTAAATAGTTCATTAGCATTTCATACATCGACGCAACCTGCCCCGTGAGGACCCTAGGTAGTACATGGGCGATATTACAACACAGGCTTTTATATTATTCTCTCATTGTTGATTGAGGGTTCATTAGAGAAAAACTAATTACTGGTTTTAATTATCATCTTTTCTTTATTAATGCTTGTCTGCTTTTTAGAACTTGATTTTTTATTTTTTTTTAAGTAGCACATTTTGTTAATAGTATCATTGATATTATAGTAACCATTTTAACTACTTGGTTTATTTTGTTGTTGTTGTTTTTGTATCCAGAAAGTTCTTATAGTGTATATTATGTTAAATTAATCTTGCTAATAAGCATAATTATAATGTGTTTATATGGTATTTGTGATATACATTAATGCGTTGTTTGGGCATTTTCTAATTGTACCCTCAGGTGTGACTGATGCTGTAACATTATTGGTAATGTGTCTCTTTAATATACCGTATATGCTGCCTGCAGCATGGTCAGGGACAAGAATATGTGAGTTTGTTTGAAAATAAAGCCATTCATTTTTTCAGGTAGAGCCCAGCAGAGCGCCAATGACAAGTCATTAGTTCCTGTTTTTTAATTAACAGGTTTTGGTGAGGAACTTCAGCTTCACACTTCTGAATGTAATTTGCATTTTCCTTGTGTTAATAAGATGTGTCTTTAATTACCGTATGAATGCGTTCAGAGGCGTCGTCTCTACAGCACTGTAATACTCGCCTCAGTGGACGAGAGACTCTGTTTGATCCTCTTTATTCAAACGTGATTAATCAGTCAATCATGAAGGCGCGATCAGCCTTGTGGTTAACACACATGAGTATCTATAGATGAGGATCTATGCTTGTTCTGAAACTTTCCAGACATTTCCATGGATCTGGTTATCATAGACAGTGTAATTATCTTTTACTAACAATTGATAAAAATGATCAACTGATGCTGGTTGTTCACTTTATTTTGTGTCTTATCTCATGTTTGCGATGAGAAATGCACATCTTGCAGAGTACTTGCTCATTTGTAAAACTACACAAAGGCCAGAGCATGAAATATGAAACGCAACAAGGGTAACAATCAACAAGCTAATAAATTTAATTGAAGAACAAACACTCCTTATAAAAAAATAATTTTAAGATACTTTTAAAAAAGTGTACTTATTACAGAAATTAAAGACTGTACTTTCACATTTCACAAAGAATATACTTATACATTCAATGTGAACTGATTATGATGTTGGATGAAAATATATCAGTTTAAATTTAAATTAAATGCATTTAGCTGAACTTTAGAGTGCTTCTTTTGACACGTTTAGAGTCTAAAGTATATCTTTATGTCATTTCATAGGTACTTTTGTTGTCTTTGAAATAAGTGTGCATTTATGGTAAACTTAAATATACTTGAATGCAATTTCTGTTTAAAGCTTTTATGTCATGTATTGAAATCAGTATTTATGATGATGAATTTGTTGCAGTTTAGTACATTTTTAGGCCTGTTTATAACCACAATATTTATAAAAATCATTAATGCAATGCTATTATTTATTTACTTATTCCAAAAAATAAGTAAAAGCTTGAATTTTGGAATTGTAAGTTAACTACCATGATGTAGTAAAACAAAGCAAATCTTTGTTTATGTTTTTCAACAATATTTCGTTTTAGTTTAGTTTTTTTAGTGTACGTGTTAATTATGCAAAAGTTCAAACGAGAAGTTTGATTCGCTTTGACCTTTTAAAAGCATGGGAAAAACATTGTGCTTAACCCATTTAAATCTGAGAATGCGTGGCATGGTAAAGCATCTACAGCTTAAATGTTATCCTCCTTTAGAGGATTACTGAAATTCTGTAAACTGGTCAGGGTGGATTTGCAATTTTTGCTTGGTAATCAGTCCCATTTTCTCTGATGGTTTCTATGTCCCTTCTTGTTCATGTAAATTAAAATAGCTGTCGGAAGTTATCTATTTATGAAAGCGGTGGTGTTTTTGTGATAACGGTGTTTGTTCTTTATGTTCCATCGTGCCGCTCTTCTCCAGACAGAATTCTATTGTCACTCTAGAAATGTACTCTTAGAGGAATAAAAGATAAAAGGTGAAATAAATGGTTCCTCACACAAGGGAAATGCAGACACAGTTGTATAATGGCACTGTGTGATAAAAAAAGAGAAAACGTTACAGGAAAGCTTTTCCAAACCCACAAAACAAAAGCACTTCAGAGGGTGTCATGTGAGTCAGTATGTTCACAGATAGTACTGCACCCCGTGCATATGTGTCACACTCTTGTGTGAGTTTACAGGCTTTTATTTACATAACTCATAGTCTTTTCTGTTTTTTAGTTCTCTTTTGTAATGTTTTGCTCATGTACAAAGTAGGTCTCAAATGGTTTATATTATATCACAAGAGAGATTCATAAAGCAAATATGAGAAAACTGCACTTGACTCTGTGATCCTTGTACACTGACTAGGATTATTTTGATGCTTTTTCAGCAGATGAAAATCAATTATTTAATCATATCTATGTAAAAATGCATTGAAAAATATAAATGTGTTAGAGTGAATCCCAGTGGAGTGTCAGTGAATGGGTGCTGTACTATATAACATATTTGTTGTATATTTTATCAGTTATGACTACAGAAGGAAAATTAGTTAACCTTGATCCTCTGGTTCTAGCAGAATCCATCTTTAAATCATATTGTAAACATACTAAATATACTACAGTTTGTTTGGGGTCAGTTATTTATTTATTTATTTTTTGTAATAAAAGATTTCCTGAAAAAAAGTATCAGTTTTCACAAAATATTAAGCAACTGTTTTCAATGTTGATAATAATAAGAAATGTTTATTGAGCAGCATATTAGAATGATTTCTGAAGGAACATGAGACACTGAAGACTGAAGTTGAGATGCTGAAAATTCAGCTTTGATTAAAGACCCATCTCTTTAACCTGGCTTACACTGCCTTTAACTGAAAAATGAGTGTTTACTATTGTCATTTTGCATTATTGACACACTATTTTCCTAATTAATGCTGTTCAGTTGCTTTGACACAATCTGTATTGTTAAAAGCGCTATATAAATAAAGGTGACTTGACTTGACTTTGCCATCACAGCAATAAATTACATTTTAACATATATTCAAATGTCAGCTATTTTAAATTGAAATACTGTTTCACAATATTACTGCTTTTACTGTATGTTAGATGAAATAAATGCAGCCTTGGCGAGCATAAGAGACTTCTTTCAAAAACAATAGCGACTCGAAACTTTTGAACAGTATACAGTATGTACACACTATCATGCTGTATCAAAATTTTGTTTGTGTTATATATTGATAGGATTTAAAATGCATATTTGATAGCCATGTTCTCAGTGTCAGGGATTATGTATGCCTGAATGAGCCATATTTGTTCATATGGTTCATATTTGTATTTGACCCGCCAGCATTTTCACTGGTGCGACCACAAAAATGACACATTGTCCTGATGTTTATTGGATCAAGGCCTGAATTTGTATTGATTATACTGATTCACATCATATGAAACCAGGGCGTACAATGAAACACAGCCTAAGTTATTATTATTAGTCATTTAGCATTAGTGAAAATGAAGCCCATTGTTTCCTAGGACGGTCCCTTGAAGCGACCTGGTGCTAAGTGCTCTGCTCAAGGGCATGATGGCGATAGGGGATCCCAGTGTCTGTTAAGGTCATGCATGAGTCATTCCTAGCGGGGTTTGAACAAGAAACCTTTGAATTACCAGCCAGAGCTACCAGATTCACTGGTTTTCGCAAACAAAATGAGATAATGTAAGGATTAACATTTAAAGGTAACAGCTGAAGCTGTCATATGAAAGGCAAGGGCAACGACAGACAAAAAGAGACATCTCTCTCTCTTTTTTTTCTTATTAAAAGATCTTGTGCCGCTGCAGATGAATGTTGCAGTACGGAAGCTGACAGCCCAGGGTCTGTATCTCTACAGCACTAGCTGAGATGAAATATTTAATTGAACACCCCTTCCTGCTTCACTGATCACAGCTACTGCTCAAATTTAACTTGTCCCGATCATGCCTCCCTCACACTCGCCCTATTCCAACACCATGAAGACTGGAATTTGAAAGCTGTCAGAATATGCTTTTTTCCTCATCTCTCTTTCTCTCTCTCATCATTTCCCCTGTCTCTTTTAACTCTTTTTTCTTTGTCTGTTTTGAGAGATGAGAACACAGATTTTTAATGAATGACAAGCATTTAAATGAAGGCCTCTCTACAAACAGTTACTCATACTTGTATCAGAGAGAGAGGCTGGAATTCTTTTATTTTAGTTTTGTTATTATTATTATTATCATTATTATTTAATCCAGGCAAACTTATCTGATTATATAAATACAGTTCATTGAAATATTTGTTTATTATATACAGTATTTATGCTTTTTAGTTTTATTTCTTTTCACTGTTTTAAGTTTAAAGGAACATTCTGTCATCATTTATGTTGTTACAAATCTTGGTCCCACTTTATATTAAGTGGCCTTAACTACTATGTACTTACATCAAAAAATAAGTACAATGTACTTATTGTTCATGTATTGCAAAACACTTTTGCTGCTATTGAGGTGAGATACTAGTAAGGATAGGGACTGGTTTGGTGGTTTGGGTAGGTTTAACGGTGGGTTAAGATGTAAGGGATGGGTCAACAGCATAATTATAAATGTAATTACAGAAATTAATTACAGATGCAATTACATGCAGGTATTTTTAAAATATAAGTACAATGTAAAAACATGTATGTACATAGTAAATGCATTGTACCAAATTATTAATTTAAATGAAAGTACATAGTAGTTAAGGCCACTTAATATAAAGTGGGACCCAAATGTTTTATTCTTCCATGGAAAACAAAATGAGAACATTTGTAATTCAATAGCAACTGGAGATTTCTATGATCATGAAAGGAATCGATTCAATTCATAGGCTATATTATTAGCATCTATATTCTTAGCATGATTTTATTCACAATCTTCCCCTCATTGTGACCACTGGATCAACCGACTCAATTAAAGAGAAAGAAAAGGGGGAAAAAAAGTTACATGGAATAAAATAAACATTATATATTAAGGTTATATAAAATATACAAAACAATTAAACCAACATTTCTCATTTTCATTTAGTTTAATTTGATATAACTGAATCTAAGATAATAATAATAATAATAATAATAATAAAACTAAATTATAGTAATAAAAAATTACAAAAACACACAACACCATTTCTAAAACTTTAACTAAAGTTAAAATTGTGATGGAAAACTAGTAAACTAATAATATCTCAATGATAATAAAATAGTGCTGCTTAGCATGCGTGGTAGCTGATTGAGCAGATGTAAAGATTTTCTTTGAATAATGGCATAGATTGAACAATTTATATTTAACGCATGAGTCATATGGACCTTTTTATGAAAAAAAGAATTAAGGTGCTTTTTCTTGTTATTTTAGAGCTTGCCAGTCTCAGCCCTCATTCACTTTCATTAAATTGAGACTGGTGGTGATGTCTGTCATAAGTGTTTTGAAATCTAATAGTCCTGGAGTTTCCGGTGGATTCAATTCAGAGCTTAAAACACATAATTATATGTCGCTATTAGTGTTGTAGTCAAGACCACCTAAACCGAGACCAAGTCAAGACCAAGACCAAACAGCACTCCTCAAGTTCATCTGGAATATCCACATGTACACTGTAAAAAAAAAAAGTTCTTCTCACCTGCATCAAACTCTGGAAACCCCGCGAAGTAGCTTAAGTCTCATACTGCGCATGCGTTCACTGTTCAAACTGCGCACGCGCTAACGAGAATCGCGAGATTTAAGGAAAACTAAAACTTCTTAGTAAGCTCAACATAACATTGCACGTTTTTAACATTTAAGGAACGAATTTGTTGAATCAACTTAGTATCATGCATGAACACTTCCAATCAAAATGTCTTAGTTCAATTTACTGTTTTATGTTTATTTGGAGGACTTTTTGTTAGTTGGCTTTTTTACAGTGTACTGCCTGAGAAATGACTTACATTTAATCAATAAATACATTTAGAATAAGTGTTCTATATAGAACTGTTTACCAGTCAAATGAAATCACTAACGACAAAATCTTATCTTGTGTGATTCATTTAATTTCATTCTGAAAATAAAAGGCAAGAATCAAAAGAAGAGAATGTTTCACCTCAATTCTTTATTATAACCGTTTGGCTCATTTCCCTTGAAACGATAAGATGTAACTGAAATGATTTAAATCAATGTTCAGCGTTATTCTATCAAGGCATTCAGTTTTGAATGTTATCAGATGACTAATTCACTACACCCAAGGGTGCAGTCATTTCGTCATTTTGCTGATGCATTGTGCTTTAGGCTAATAAATTAACTATAAATGGATATCACTTAGCCAAATGATGCCATGAATATGTCATAACTGTGCAGTCTTTGGTGGTCGAGCTGCAGGAGAGTTTCAACATTATGGAAAGGCCAAAGCACAAGAAATGCTCTTCATATATCATCCAATCAACACTCAAGGTAATGACCAGCCATTGAGATGAGAACTGCCTCTGAAGAGTGGCTGCTGGGTACTTATATACAGTGTTAAATCAGTTTAAATAATTGGTTTTGGAGTTTATAGACATAGTTACTTTTAATTATTTTTAGCAATTAAAAAAAAAAATACTGCACAAATCATACAGTAATTTAAGATGCAAAATTGATGTTAAGGTTTCACTTAGGTTTCAGACTTAGTTCATGGCCAGAACATCAGGGATTCTGTAACCTTGATTTGGGTACAGTATCTTGCCTAGCTCACACAAAATTAAATGAATAAAAAAAATGAATTTTGTATCTTCTCTTCGTTATCTCAGTTGGTTCATTTCTGCAGCAATAACATTAAATGGAGAGTAAATGGAAACTTTAGACTTTGCTTTAGATAATTTTACCTAAAGAAAAAGGCTGTAATAATCTCACATGTCTCCTTGAAGTGAATTGAGCGAAGTTACAAACATGTGATCATGTTTGATAAAATACCAGTCTACTATAAAAAATCAGATATAATCTCAATCATTACTCATCAAACTCTTAAAGGGATAGATCACCCAAAAATTAAAATTACCCCATGATTTACTCACCATCAAGCTATCCTAGGTGTATATGACTTTCTTGTTTCAGACGAATCAAATCGGAGTAATATTAAAAAATGTCCTGGCTCTTCCAAGGTTTATTATGGCAGTGAATGGTGGTCGAGATTTTGAAGCCCAAAAAAGTGCATCCATCCACCATAAAAAGTACTCCACACAGCTCTGGGGGGTTAATAAAGGCCTTCTGAAGCAAAGCGATGTGTTTGTGTAAGAAAAATATTCATATTTAAAACTTTATAAACCATAATCTCTAGCTTCATCTAACTGTCGTATGCACGTTCACGAGAGAGTGGTGTTCCAGCGGATGATGTAGGACGTAGGCGTAGCATAGTCAGACGGCATGTGGCATGTGACTGCATACAACAGGGCTTTCAGTAAAGTTTTGATCACTTTGATAATTTAGAAGCCTTAGAAATTTGCACATCAAATATGATACAGTAGGCTTTATAAGGTTAAAGATTCACATTTTGTCATTTGTTCTTTTTTAAGAAAACTTTTATGGTTGCATATTTGAAGAGACTAAAATACAGTTTACAAAGCTTACATGCATCCCCCTGATCTTTACACAATTATTCCAAATAAAATACAATATTCTTTGAAACAAAAATTATGGGTAAATTTCAGCATGCTGTCGTTTCAGAAATAACTGGTAAATTACATGTCCTCTCTTTAGAAAGATGAGCCAAATTGCAGAGAATCCTAGGTGGAGCAATTTGGAGTTTTTTTTTTTCATGTTTTTTTTATTGGGACTGCAGTAGTGATGAATATGAGATATGATCAAAAGAAGTCACAAAAGGCGATGTTGACAAACGTCATAATTGAGGGTTTCTAGTGCTGCAGCAAGCATTTGAGATCATAAATGCTATTCATCTGTCAATCTGGTGTTCGTCAAGGAATAAAAATGGGAAAATGATGCAGAATGGACATATTCGGTTGTATAAAAAAGGCCTGTATTTCTCCCATACACATCTAATGGGGATGCTTTCAACTCTACTTTCACGTAATGAACACTGACAGTTCCTGATAGGATTATTGCAAGAGTGATATGCACAGCCTTACCCAAAATAACCCAGCACATTTATAGAAGCAGTCATTACTATATGAATCAGCAGCATAATATTCCTGAATTTCACTGAGCTGTTATCTTCTAACAAGTGGAACTTGTTTTGGCAGTGCTATTACAAAAACACATGATCTTCAATATTCCTCTTTGTCTTGTTCAATAACGCCCCGCCACTTGCCATGTAAATGGCACTGCTACCCCACCACACAGGCTTCTACATTTCCAGGGTCTCTGCCGCTGAGGCTGCTGCTACAGCTGAGTGTGTTAAAATGTAATGAATCACAAAAACAAAGACTTGTAGGAATTGCAGGCACAAGCCAAGATCGTGGCCTTCAAGCACTGGGACCTTTGACAGTGCACACAGTAGGGCTTGTATTCTGGCATGTGATTCTGCATTCCCTGTCTCTCGTGGCCCAGACGCCCACACTAAAGATTCAGCTACCTCCAGGCAGTAAGACGAGGTGTCAGTGCCACAAAATGAAAGCCTGATAAAACTCCAAGGGCACACGTTCTCTCTGTTAATCTGAATCTAATGTTAGTTTCTAACAGAAGCACGCAATGGAGCCGTTTGTTATGTATTGAATGTATTTTTATGGGAACATGTGATTTTCCTTTGCTTTCTTGCAGTTCAGAAAAAAAATGTTGGAGTGTTGGACATTGCAGTCTTTATAGTAACTAATAATATCTCTACTGTACATTTTCTACTGTAGATTTGGGTTTTGTTGCTTTTTCATAATACAATAAATAGACTTGGTCTAACATTACAGATACAAAAATACGCATTTTTTATTACACTGGAAAAGTATGCATCATAGCAGTTCTGTACAACAGTCAAATTACACTGATGCATTTACATTTATAATTTTTACAGATCAGTGTAGCACTACCAGTAATGAGTTTGCATTTTAAGTGCAAATTTTGAGATAATTGAAAACGATTCAGTCATACATTAAATAAAATAAGCATGCATTAAATAAACTGAATTTACTAACAACATACTGTACAAAATTTTTTATACAGTATGTGGCAATAAATCCCCATTTTTAATGATTTTGTTTTATTAGAGATATTTTATCTCAAAACATGGCAAAAAAAAAAAAAAGATTCACACATTCTTATTATGTTAAAAATTGTCAAATTTTCAGAACATAATGTGCCCCACAGGAAGAGTGTTAAAAGCAACATTTGGAGGATTTCAGTGCATTAATAAGGCAGTTCAATGCACATTGTAATGCTCATCAAAACACTGTATCTGTGTATTTATTGTACTTTGTGTCACCATATATGTAATTTCCTGTTATGGATATTTTTTTTATATTGCACTACCTGATAAAAAAAAATAGTGCCCATAAACCCTTAGAACAGATTGTACACCGCTGCATTTGAATTCCAGGCACATTTGTGAAATGCAGTAGAATGCAGGACACGCTCATTACCAGCTGTCATCATTTCTTGCATTAATACACACTATTCTGCTTCTTAAAGAGAGCTTTTATTTGCTGAATCTTTTTTTTTTTTTTGTCAGTCTCAGGTTAGTCTAATAATTTCTGCCTAGAAGTTGCTGCCATTGTTGCTTTCAAGGCAAGACTTCAAATAAAAATTTCAAAGACATTCTAGAACAACATTGCAATATAATTATATTACGAATAATACAACTAAGATAATGACTGTCTTTAGTGCTCATTTAACCATGAAAATATATTTGACGTCATGTAAAGTATATATGAAAATTCAGGGGTCCTCAACCTTTCAGTCCGAGAGCAATGGAGTGGAGACATTTGTTATGTAATGAATTTGTTTAATTTTAATTGGTTAATTTTAAGGCTAGTCTAAAATAGCAAGTGTATAGTATAATATTAATGCATTTACATAATGATATAGTATACTTTAAATATACTGTATACTACTATTCAACATTTTGGGGTCTCTAATTTTTGCCAGTCTCTAGGCTGTATTTATTTGTTTAAAAATACAGTAAAAACAGTAATATTGTGAAATATTATTACGATTTAAGATTAAAAATTTTACTTATTTCTGTAATGCATAGCTGAATCTTCAGGATTCTTTGATGAATAGAAAGTTCAAAAGAACAGCATTTGTTTAAAATAGACATCTTTTGTAACAATTTAATTGTCACTTTTGAATTTTATGCATCGTGGCTGTATTAAAAAAACAAACAAACAAACAAACAAAACAAAACAAAAAACCTTCTAACCCCAAATTATTGCTAACCACAACATTACATTTTAATTTGACATTAAACTTTAAGTTGACACTAAACTTTTTTTTAAACCTTCTTAACTTTAGCTCAGGGTAAGTTAATATTAGTTAATGTTTTTTTTTTTTTTTTTCAGTTTGAGCTCAAACAGTAATTGGCGGACTCCCTGCAGAACCTTTGTCTAAACAGCTGATCTGAACAATTGTTCAGACAACTAGGAAAAAAGTACATTGGCTTTATGTTCTTTTCATCTATTTCAGACTCACTAATTTCTCCAGCGATAATTATCATATGTGTTGCTTTACAAACCCCAGAACCTGGAATATAAAACAAGCTATTTGCAAACATCAAAAGGTTACTGGGTATTTTCTCTGCAGGGTTAATTATCCTGTCCCGAGTCTTAATCAAGAATCACACCATTTCAAGATGTTTGACTTGCAATGCAATGACTGAAGAAGGGCATGTTTGTTTTTCAGATACTCCAGCATAGCCATTATGAGCAATCTACACTGTCAGGTTGGATTAGCCAGAGCAAGATGAACCTAAAACAGAGACAATTTTAAAGGAGTTGGGATTCCTCCTCCACTGCACAGATGCAGTCTAACAGCGCCACATCACAGATGTTTGTCTAGGTGCTGTGCCAGTGTTTTTGTGAGATTTGCATTCTCTTGTTGTGCCTCTGGCTATCCTGCTTTTCTCTAAACAGCTGCTTGTGTTCGACAGTAAGTCTCTTGGCTCGGAGATGTTTGGAGGATTGAAAGCCCCTGAAACAAACTGTCTTAAGAGATGTATGGTTTTACCATGAATCACAGTGACTGGATTTTGGGAAAGTTTTCTTTTTTTGTTCACTGTCATTGGTTTATTTGGACATGTTATTTAAAATATATTCTTATGTACATCATCCTGACATCGAGTGGGAGCCTCTTGAGGGACAAGGAAAGAGAAAACAAGATGACTAATGCTTAAAAAACAAGCAAACAGGTACAAAAAAAAAAGCATAATACATATATAAAATATACAACAGCATTTCAACCAAATTTTGGAAATTCATGCTGACCCAGGCTGGCCTAGATGTCACTGACCATTAAAACCTAACTAGCTAAGATGGTCATGCTGGTTGATTATTGCTGCTGAATTAAGTGACACGGTTACTCCTCTATCCATTGCTTTCTTCAGTGAAAAAATAATAATCTTGTCTGAATCAGGAAAGAAGTATGCACAGATCAAGCACCGTTTATAAGCAAAAACAGTTCTGAACAAACATGTCAATGGATTTTGATGTGAGGACTTTTTCACTGTATTATTATGGATTATGGACTTGATGATTCAAAGTTTCTTACAAAGCCACAGCTTTTCACTTCACAAGATGTTAATTGATGAATCTGAGTCCTCTGGATTACTTGTGGATTATTGTGATGTTTTATCATCTGTTTGGACTCTCATTCTGACGGCACCCATTCACTGCAGAGGATCCATTGATGAGCAAATGAAGTAATAGTAAATTTCTCCAAATCTGTTCTGATGAAGAAATAAACTCAACTACATCTTGGATGGCCTGAGAGGGAAAATTCATTTTTCAGCAAATATCAACTATATATAGTTGTAGCATTTGGACCAATCAGACACACAACTATTTGTTATATTTAACAAATAATATCTAATGCCCCCTCACCTAACCAAAGGGCCAACTATGAGGGTCTATGGACCCTTCCCCCGAAATGCAACCAACACCTCAAAAGGGCAGAACAGGCCTCGGGTTCCATGGCAACCAAAGACAAACCATCTGATAACACTAGTTGTATTGCTCCAAGGAATGTGGGCAGAGCAGCTCTTACTCAAGTCTCTCTAAAACATATAATGCACATAAAAATGGACTCCTCTAATTAGTTCATAGGAATACCTTTCTTTGAATGAACACACATATCCTTTAGGTCATTGTGTATATTATTGCTGTTCTTGTATATTGTCTTTTGTATTGTATACTGTTTTATGCATGTTTATGATAGAACCACTCATTCATGTAACCTTACATATACCATGTTTGGTCTCTATGAATTCGTCTTCGGATGATCAAATTCAGACTGTATATTATATGTTTATACCTATGCAACATATTAGTGTTCTAAGAACCTTTAGTAATTTTGCATCAACACCCAATGAGTTCCGTATGCAAATTACCATGCTCTCACACAAAGGGTCGTAAAACTCTCCAGTATTTCCAACCTCCCGCTTGGAATTTCAGCCTTTCTCATTGGACAAGCCCATCCTGAGAGGCGTGAATCTTCTAAGACCTTAAAAGGCTCACGCACAGTTCCGCCCAGGTCTTCTTCTGCTAAGTACTTCTGCTAAGTTTTCTACTAAATCTTCTGATGGCTGCCCGTGTGGAGAGCCTGAGCCAGTGCGGGCGTGCCCGGTGGGCTCCAACACATAGCCTTTCAGTC
>NW_015555781.1:1209014-1220416 GCF_001515605.1 Sinocyclocheilus anshuiensis | reverse complement strand
ACTTACAGCGGATCTAAATATTTATAATTAATTATAACTAGTTATAATTAATTATTCCATATTTCCCCTTTGAGCTGATTCGCTACATAGTGAAGAAAGTTTTTTTTGTTTTTTTTTGTATTATGTGTATGGTTAGACTTTTAGAGCAATTACTTGTGGTGGGAGATCATTTATTAAAAAAGAAACTCATTTGGATGAGGATTAGTTTAGCTGAGTGAAACAGGGGGTTTGATTTTGGGAAGGACAGTATTAAAACATGCATGGTCAGCTGAATGCATGATTGATTTTTTCTGCATATAGATGACTTCTGGTTTGTCTATTGCTGATAGATTTGGCTTATTGATATAGATAGAAAAGAGGGTGCAGACTCTGAAACTGCTTTTCTTTCAAGGAATTTATTTGAAAACCTCTGCATTTCCAACTGTCTCTTCATAAAGAAAAAGAATTGCTTTGAATTCTTAAGCCCTAAGTAATGCATTCAGTAATTTTCATTCTTCATAATTGCCTTTGTAAGTAAATGTATTTGTACACTAGCGCGACCATGAAAGCGCATTCATCTGAAGTATTTAGAGTAATGCTGAGGGTGAATGAACGGCCCTGCTCCCCCATAGGGAATATAACTCCAGTAATCTAACTCAGATTACAGAATAGAAAGAGTTATACATTTAAAAGCAGAAGTTTATCATGTGAGTCCCTCCTTTGTGCTAACCTTAGTGTGGCATTTGTTTTAAATTGGTTTAATTTGGGCCTTTTTTTGAGTAAGGGACAACTGGGTTCATCTCATAAATATGCATTAGTACTGCGTGTGTTTCCTCAACTGAGAAGCAGGTGCTCGCAGAACCATTTTATGATCATTTAAATGCAGGAAGCTTAGTATTGCAGCAAAAACATGAACTATTGCAGTACATCTGATCAGAATTGAGCACTGTGTGCATCTTTAACAGAACATTTCTTAGTTTTATTTGTGATAAATTGATGCAGTGATGATGCATTTGTGTAGTCCAACCCAGAAGCCAGCATCACCCTGGTTCCCTCGACAAAAAAAAAATGAAAGGATTTTTCCATTGGCTTTTGGATTATTGCAGAAAATAAGCTCTGTGGCCAACAAAAGTTTATGATTCCTACACGTTTTGTTCATCATGCCAATCATCACAAATGAGCACAACTTTCACAAATTTTGAAGCATAAATACAATCGCCAGAAGTAAAAACCCATTGACTTTAGGGTGATGGAGCCATAAGTGCTAAAATGCTATTTGGTTCCAATTTTTGGCGTACAAAAATATGTCATGACTACAGAACTCTGTTGCAGTCATTTTTAACATAATGTCAGGACAGGTCTGTGTCAGATTCATCAATAATGGCGCCCTAATTTAGACAGAAGGTGAATGGTCCAAAAATCTTAATCACTGTAGTTTAAATTTAGCCTCGATTCCACAGTGAATGCTAAACTAAAATGTATGCCAAAGCTGTCTTCTCTGAGAAATGTTTATCTCCTTTAGGTGCCCGTAAAGTGACAAGTCCGGTTCACTTAGTTTTGTCATGGCCACAACATATTAACTCATGAGAACGTGATATGTCGTGGCCACGAGATCATTTTGTCGAGGTAACGACATCATTATGTCGTGACCTCGAGATGCTATGTTGAGGGAACGACATCCATTTCTCGTGGCCACGACTTCTTATGTTGAGGGAACGATATATTTGTCTCATATATATATAAAATATTATTGTAGATTAATATTTTAGTTTGAAACATAAAAGATTAATATCTACAAATATTAAATTAAATGTTTAATGTTAATAAAAATGTTTTATCCATCTCTGATAATCCCGTGTTGCTATGGTCACACAGGTTTGTTTAGGCATTAAACTCGTGGCCACGAGAAATGGATGTCGTTCCCTCAACATAGCATCTCAAGGTCACGACATAAGGATGTCGTTACCTCGACAAAATGATCTCGTGGCCACGGCATAATATCACATTCCCACGAATTAATATGACATTCCCATGAATTAATATCTCGTGGCCACGACATATTATCACGTTCCTACGAGTTATTATGTTGTGGCCACGACAAAACTAAGTGAACCGAACATGTCACCTCGTGGGCACCGTAGCAAACACCTCTTTGTTGAAGAAAACATGAAACATTGTAGATGAATTCTAATATTGCCTGTAAAACAACACTCATCCTGTTATATCACTTGCTAGACAAACATACTTTTTTTTCACTTTATTCTGAAGGGTGTTTTATATGAGGTGGTATTTTGTGATGAGTTCAGTAAGAGCTTGTTCATCTATTCCTGTCAATCAAGTATGCATAGGCGACATACTGTATGAATTAGCAAACTTGTGAAACGCAGATAATTATACAGTTGCCTGAAAGACAAGGTGTAAAGAAAGCTTAACAAAATGTTTTCAAGATTCATAGACAGAATTTGTTTTTCACAGTGCAACATGCACCTCAGGCACCATCAGTTCTGACTAGCATTGGTTGGTGAAGGGGATCATTACTGGATACTATTGCATTGGTCCTCTTTGCACTGTTTAAATCAGCAGAAGGGCTCCTGACTAAATCTGGCATCTGTCAGCACCCATCAGAGCCTCCATGTATGACTGTGCACTAACAACCACATCAGTGCTGCGGTGTAGGTAGATCCACAGGGCCCTGAGAAGCTCATCACCTGAGTTTGGCTGTGCTTCAGCTGATCCAATTCAAAGTCACTGCTACCCACTGATGAGAGGAAAGTACAGAAATATAATTTTCCCTTGAAGGCATGCCTCTTCTTAACATCTCAGGAATGTTATGTTCAATCCAGAACACTGGTCAGGAGCTACATGTAGAATTAAGACTGCTACAACATCTGGTGGATTGCTATTAATATGGACTTTCAAGGCTTGGATCGACCAGAAGACATCTTGCAAGGATTCCCCTTGTAGACAATAATGTACCTTTCTCCAGTAGTGAGGAAAACTAGCTGCCAGAAGGAAGCAGCTTTGCCTTTAACAGGCAAAAAATGAATAAACCAAAGCCCTGTTTGTCACCAATCTGATAAAATAGTTAATGGTTACTGACCGCCTTGCTTAAAATATAATATTTTAATAAAATTATAAAATATTATAATCAAAATGAGAAAAGTTGCCTTGAAAGCTAACTGAAAAAAGTTTAAGTTGAAGCACTGGAATATAAACTTAAACTGACTTAAATACCTAAACTAAAATACAATTACATTTAAAATGTTCATACAATTAAACATTTTAAAATGACAAAAGCATGTAACAAAATTTCTAACATTGAAAACTAAAATTAAAATGAAAACTGAAAATATAAAATTGAAAGCAAATTCAACTTAATAATAAAAAATATAATAGTATATAAATAATTCTAAAATAACAGTGGTTCTCATTCTTTTGGACTCCAAGGTCCCCATTCTCCACAACAATATTCAAAGGCCCTTTTTCCATTGCAAAGTTTAGCATAAGTAGAAAAAAAATCTATAAACATATTATTGCTTCATAATTGACGAACTTACAGTTATTGAACTGAACTGAATCAACACTGAACTTACTTGAGCTGAATAATGACACTATTGCTTTACAAAAGAATTTGGATTAGTCTCATGTTTGATGAAGTTTGCATTATTAATTATTTAATTTTCCTGGTTATTACTGTAAAACTAATTTGAAACAATCTGTATTGTATGAAACACTATATAAATAAAGGTGACGTGACTTATTTTAAATTATTTAAGTCATCTTGAGGCTTCCTTTAAAATTTGGAGGCCTCCTTGTTGAGAAACACTGACATAAAATGACAATTGAGACAACCTGTCCTCCTGAAGGCTTCATGGACCATGAATCCACATCATTTCATTGGGACAGGGCCACAGAATCTATTGCTCCCAGTCAGAAGCTGTCTGACTGAGAGAGAACCATGTATGTATATTGTGTAATTGAGTATGTTAGGCAGGAGTGGAGTGCACAGCATGTGCCTTTGGAGAATTCACAGCCTGCTTTCTCTGCAAGATCTACAGCATACTGGGCATCAGGGGTGAACAGAGGAAACAAGCCATTAGAGCCACCATAGTGGCATAGTAAATAAGTACTAGAAGTCTGATCAACTCTCAACACAATATACCTTTTTTACATCAGTTTTCACATTAGATGTATGCTATGATTCAAAAGTGTGCGGTAGGTATGATTTTTTAAATACTTTTGATAGTAGACTTATATGCTCACCAAGATTGCATTTGATCAAAAATACAGTAAAAATAGTAATACTGTGAAATATTATTACAATAAAAAATGTACAAATAACAGAAAAACTACAGTCCATGCCTGTGTCATATCCAATGAAGAAAATACTCCAAAACATCCCTAAAATTTCAATAAATTAATTCATCAATTAATTAATAAAAGATACCAGCTTGTGCAACATTACGTACCGTAAAAAAAATAAAAAAAAATAAAACCTTTAAGTGTTAAACAACAGGTGTAATCACTACACTCTAAAAAATGCTGGGTTAAATACAACCCAGTGCTGGGTAAAATAGGGACAAACCCAGCAATTGTGTTTGGTTAAATGTTTAACCCAACCTTCTGGGTAGTAACCCAACTGCTGGGTTAAAACAACCCAATTGCTGGGTTTGTCCCTATTTAACCCAGCATTTTTTATAGTGTAGAAACAGATTTTACATTTACATCACGAAGGCAAAATCACACAGATAACTAGTGTTGTCAAAAGACCCGGTATTTCGGTACCAAGTCGGTACTAAAATAATGAAAACGTTACGGTACCAGGTTTTCTTAAGTACCGGTACCCGGTCAACCCGGTTCTTGATGCGCTATCAGAAAACTATCCTCTTCCAGTGTTGCCAAGTCCGCGGTTTTCCCGCGGAATTGGGCTGCTTAACACTGTTGCCGCGGGTTGTTTTTCATGTCCGCGGGTTGAAAAACGACCCCACTAACGTGATATTTAGCCCCTGGAATGCGAATTACCAGGGGAACCCCGCCAAAACATGCGTATTTTAAACTCGGAACGCGATTTTTAACGGGGACTCCCTCGAAAGGCGATTGGGCGGGTTTTGTTGTGAAAACCTGGCAACCTCTTCATAAAAGCAGTGGCGACCTCAAGAAGAGGAAACGCATCAAACTAACAAAACACCCCGATCAAGTTCAAGCAGGTAAGTTTCAATTACATTTTTAATATTTAGAGCTTCTGTTCTGTTGGGAATATTATTCCATATTTTAATTTGAATTTCGGATTGAAATAAACCAGACTGAACTTTGAAATTAACCCTAAGAAGAATAATTGCCATATATCTATTGTTTATTTTTAGGTCATGCTATCTAACAAATAAAATCTTATTGTAAAGTGTTTTTAATACTACAGTTTCCATCTATTTGATATACACTTAATATATGTAATCTTATCTAAATTTATTATAAAAGCTGAGGTTTGTTATTTACTGAAAAGTTATATTTTAGCTGGTGTCAATGATCTTATGTTGCATTTGGTCAGACTCAGCCCATTGCTTTACTGAAGTATATTATATTGTTCTTTTACAGTTGCAGACTGAGGAAGATCCTGAAACACCAGCAAGCCCTAAAACAGACAACAGTTTACAGATGTTTTTCAGTGGCAGCAGAACTATGACTAAACTTTTGGGTGAAACTTGTTTACTTTTTTCATACTTTTATTACTTGTGGAAAAACTTGAAACAATTTAAAATAAGTATAAAGAATGGCATTGGTTTTGTACATTTCATTTTTGTTTAACGTTATTAATAAAAATGTTGTTCAATTAGCATGTTTTCGTGTTTTGCTTTGGTACCGAAATTGGTACCGAGAACCGTGGTTTTTCACTGGTATCGGTACCGAATACTGAAATTTTGGTACCGTGACAACACTACAGATAACCACGCAAGGCCACCTGAGGATGATCTGTTAAAACAAGCCCATGAAAGTGGTTTTTAGAAAGTGTTTGCTGTTCAGGACCATCAACAGACCATGAAGATTAGAGCTGCCCACATGAATAAGCATTTTGCTTGTCTAAAAAAAGCCTGTTTTTTTCCCCTACATAGTGGCACAATAATAGTCAGCTATTTCATCTATTCGCATGGTATCTCTAGCTTCAAAGCACGTCTTAGACAAAAATAATAGCTTTGCCGCTTCTCTGTTAATTATAGAAGCTCTGCAGCATCAGCATTTTCACATATGCATGTCCTAACGCAAGCAGATCAGAGGAACTATTTTCTCCGCAAGATTTTCAATGGCTCTTTTCGTTCCTCAGTGTTCAGATGCAGGTTCTCGCTACAACATGATCACAGTAAACTTCGACAATATCATTTCATAAATAATTTAGTTTGAAAGATAAAAGCAGGCTCAAGGATATAAACAACCATCTCTCCAACATATGGACGTTATGCATATTGCAGTAGATATATGTATACTAAAACTCTGAGTGGCTCTCCTTTAGTAAAATACAGCGATGTGTAGACCTCTAGTTATTGCTTTGTGTACTTGGTCCAGACAACCAAATACAAACACAGCAGCTAACGTTGGCATCAAATGTTCTAAAGGCTGATACGTGACATGTTTTAGCAAATAAGAGTCTTGCTGAACTAGATACAAAACATGACAAACCCTGGAACCCTCTGTGCTCACTCACTGTAAAAATATCAGGGGTGTTAGATGTTGCTACAAACACATCAGAGGCATTTTTACAGTATTCAAACATATCAGATCTCACGCATGAGCGAGCAGCTGAGAAAGGCAAGAAGGGTAGTAATTTCTCTCCAAAACACCACATCTGCCAATATGGAATAATTGGTTGTTTGCATTGGTTGTTAAGGGTCATTGGCAGACCAGAGTGATAAGTTACACCTGCTGGGGACAGCTGGCTGGAGTTTAGCTCACTTTACACTTGTCATTAACATGTGGCTTGTATCTAAATAATATATTGACATTCTTTAACTGGTTTGCATTTGGACATTTAATCATTCAATACATGCCAACGGAAAACGGCAATTATGTGCAACATCAGAGGTTGTGCAAACTGAAAAATTTCTGCCATTTGCCGAAGTTAAAATGGATAATTTGACGAATAAGTGAGAATTCTTTCTGTCATTTTAACAGATAAAATAAGGTATATGGTATATCATGTTCAATTCTTGAAAGTTATTTTAAAGAATGTTGGTAACCAAACAGTTTTTGATCCCCAGTGACTTTCATAGTGTTTTTTTTCCCTACTATCAAAGTCAGCGGGGACCAGCAACTGTCTAACAAAAGAATGTGGGTAGCCAGCATGTTTACTACAATTAGTCTGCTGTTGCTTTAAGACTTGCATGCATCTAATATACTAGGTAGGGATGTAACGGTATGAAAATTTCTTAATACTAATACTAACCGTGGGGAATTTTATCATGATTTATCGTCAAACCGGTAATCGTTATACCCCTAATACTAGGATGACCATGCTTCCTCTTTTTCCTGGACACGTCCTGGCCAGGATTTCTATATTGCCTAAAATATCCAGGGTTTGGCTTTGTTTTCCTGTTTTCAAAAGTAGTTTGACAAATAACATGCAGGCATTGTACATAATTGACTAATCATGGCACGTGAGAAGGTGGGATCTAGAGAGAACGGTTAAAGCGATGCAAATACTCTTTTAAAAGTCCAAAGGAGCATTCAATCACCATTCTGCACTTGCACAGTGACAACCCAAAGTACTGTTCCTGAAGAGTAGAACCTCCACTTGCATACTCTTTCAGGATCCTCTCGCAACTCCTCGGGCATGACAGTTCCATGCACAAAGTTATCCCATCACGCACGGCAGCGTCCAGGTTTCACCCCAAATCTCTGCTCCATGTACGGTCTGAAACGCAACTGTCCTCTAGTTCCACCGCTGAAGAACAACTGCGAGTAAAAAATGCGTCGCCTTTGAAGAAAAGCAATCTGAAATATGTACAAACTGACATTAATCTTTAACAAGGCTGTCAAAACAGAGAGC
Source organism: Sinocyclocheilus anshuiensis (assembly GCF_001515605.1). Classification (NCBI taxonomy): domain Eukaryota; kingdom Metazoa; phylum Chordata; class Actinopteri; order Cypriniformes; family Cyprinidae; genus Sinocyclocheilus; species Sinocyclocheilus anshuiensis. The sequence continues at coordinate 1,212,402 of NW_015555781.1, read as the reverse complement.
AGCCAAAACAACTGCTGTAAAATGTTGCCCACCATCTTGGCTGAACCGGTCACCTGACTGCATCACATGACTAAAAATGTGACATCGTTTTCGAAAGCATCACGAAAACAGCGTTTTCAAATTTATCCACTAGCGTTTTCGTTGACTAAAAACACCGTATCAGTGTGGACGGAAGGCCAAAACGGAGAGAAAAATGTGCGTTTTCAAATGAAAATGTTTTAGTGTGGACATGGCCATAGAGAGCAGACGGCTCCTTATGCTTTCAAATTGCTCTGGCGCTACTTTGATGTCATACATCAATCTGTGCAGAGCAAACAAAGCCAAAACCTGCATATTTTAGGCAATATAGAAATCCTGGCCAGGACGTGTCTGGGAAAAAAGAGGAAGTATGGTCACCCTGTAAAACACATGCAAATAATGTACTTTTGTGATTGCGAATAAGTGCAGTGTCCCGTGAGTGAAACTCTACCGCTGAGTTAACATTTGATGTGAATGTATGTTGTGTTGTAAAGTAGGCCTATATTGAGACAGAGGCGCCAGAACTGCAACTGATAGAATGTGTGTGCTGTAGCATGATACTATATTTCTTCAAAAGCAGATTGTGGAGACATTTTAATCGTCCACAATCAAAAATCGTGATATCACACACCCCTATTCATAACACTGAATGACCAGCTCACAAAACCACAGTGTCAGTTGTTATTTTTTCCACAATTCCACAATTTTTCCACAGCAAATAAGATTGAAAGAGCTTCTGACACAGAAGTTATCAGCCGAGGCTCATTGGAAATACATGCCTCTTCCTATTTCTGCAAAACTCCATAAACATACCTATACATTAAATTGACAGCAGTTGAAATGAACACTATAGCCAGTAAACCCCAACAACTGTTAAGCCTTTTAACACGCATGAGGATTACAGGGGCAGATTATCAATTAATAAAGATTTATTTCATGTGCACAGTATTATGTTATGACCACAAAACCATACTTTTACCAGTGTCGGTTCGTGGGTTTTAAAATATTGGAGGCACACTAATTGTATTGGTCTGGGATCCCTGCCGATTATTATTATTATATTATTTGCTTAACCATCTGTTGGCGATCAAATATTCAATATCGCTACTCATCATAAGTACTTGGTACATTATCAGCGCAGCGGCAGACGTTCAAACTAATATCACGTAATTTATGTCTCTGTGATGATTGGTTGATATCAGAAGGGAGGCTAGCCTCCTCTACGAGGGTTCTTTTCTCAACACTCCTCAGCGCTGAAAGTGAACACTCGATGCTGATTGGCTAGTTTTTTTTTTACAAACGGCGGCACGAGAGCTCCGCGCTCCCCCGGCCTCCCCCTTCCCTTGTCTATCACCTTGCGGTTGTAATTACATCAGCAGATTCGGCACACTCGTTGCGGGAAGCAGATGGCTGCCCCTCTTTCCTCGAAAAAAGAGACAAACGAGAGCGGAGCTTTTTCCCCTTGGAAAATTTGGAATAATTATTATTTTGTTAACATAAATACACAACAATAGATACCTTATAAAGGTAGCAGACAGTCCACTTATATGAAACACACTTGATGTTATGAAGATAAGGTCTCATTTCTTCTGCCTTAGATGAAGTTCCACTGCGAGTCAAAAGTCCATCCTTTCTCGGGAGGTCAGCGTGAAGAGAATGTACCCCATGATTTATCCTCCCTGATCCACCCCAACATTTCTCAGCTGTCACCTGTAACCTGACTCAATACCCGTGAGTGATTGGCTCAGACAAGGTCAGTTCTTTTAGATACTGCATCATGGCTCTCTTCAGCACAGCACAGCACGCTGATTTCACAGGAAGCTTCAATCAACTAACAAGAAGGCAGAGATTATCAAACGATAGGCCCTGCTGGGTCTTCCTCTTGGATTGCACTTTCTGGCTTCTCACATAAATCTTAACAGCATAGTGGAATTTTATAATAAAAAACAGTAACCTGTGTGCAAAAAAAATATTTTTTTCTGAAATGAACTAAATGTTATACGTACATTACAGTATTTGATTAAAATATTTTGGTGAAACATGATTAGAAGATCTATATGTGTGTGTGTTTGTGTGTTTATATATATATATATATATATAAGTTCTTTCAGGTTCTCAAAATCTGATTGGCTGAGAGCCTTTTCCAGCTGTTCTGTCAGTATCACTCCATACGTGCCCTATTTCCCGGACACGTCCTGGCCAGTATTTCTATATTGCCTAAAATATCCAGGTTTTGGCTTTGTTTTCCCGTTTTCATACTTGCTGAACATTGGTGGAAAGAGTACTGAAAAAATATACTTAAGTAAAAACTACCATTACATTCCAAGAAATGTAGTGTGAGTAGAGTAACAAGTACTTGTCCAAAAAACTACTTGAGTAAGAGTAAACGAGTATCTTATTTAAAAGTACTCATGAGTAGTGAGTACTGAGTACTGAGCTGCAGATTCTACCCTCTTATAATAAATGCTGTACACTGCAATTTAAAAATTTAGAAAACATTGTACATACTGTAATTCAAATTATATTTGTTATTTAAGAATATTTAAAATATCTATCATCCAACAGTTTTAATTTTGACTGCCAATTCTTTAAAATACATAAAAATACATTAAATTTAACTGAACTTAAGCAGTTCTGCAAAGAAGAGTGGGCAAATATTGCAAAGTCTACACTAAAGACTGTAACCTTTTTTCCAATTCAGTGATTCTAATTTTTTATTTATTTTTTTTTTCTTTCTCTGACGTGTTGGTGTTATATGCTTAACTTGGATGTTATAAGTTGCACTGAGTAAATACAGCTGGATAAAACAAAAACTGTGTCCATCTTCATTTCAGGCTGCAAAGCAACAAAATGTGATTATTTTAAAGGGGCGGGATTCTTTCCTATACCCACTGTATTCCAGACCGAGTAAGAATATTGTTTATTCAGAGTGTAGTTTTTTTTATGTTTTGGATGCTGAGCAATTAATTACGATATCCTTATTAAATGTACATGTGAATATAAGTTGCTTAAGATAAAAGCATTTGCTCAATGAATGATGAATGAAGTTCTTTCAGGTTGTTTTAGTTGCACTGTATGTGGAGTGAACAGACCTTAAAGGTCCCATATTTTACACCTTTCTGTAGTTTTATTTTAGGTTTTGATGTCCTTAAGTTGTCTTTACTATACACATTAGATGTGATCCACCTCATAGTAACAATCCTGTCAGATCATCCATCCTTTGAGTGAGAGTGTAAGGTTACAGGTCGGCCGATTTGGTTTCGTGGTTAATGTTAACCTTTTCGACATGTTTCCGCAATGTTGTCTGGGGATTTGGCAAAAGGAGAGTGGGACTGTGGGCGGTGCTCGGGGTGGTGACTGAAGGCTACAT
>NW_015555781.1:1198288-1208610 GCF_001515605.1 Sinocyclocheilus anshuiensis | reverse complement strand
TAACATAGCACCTCGACCTCAGTTATCATGAAAAAAGCCAGGAAATTTCAGTTTTGACAATATGGGACCTTTAAGTCTACATTAAATCAAACATTTTTAATCTTACATGTTGAAAACTTCAAGAATAGTATTACAGTTTTTCCAACTGAAAAATAAATAAATAACTGAATAAATAAACCAAAACAAAGAAAGCCTTACATGTGCTGAATGCTTACAGAATTTAGAGCTTATACTTTTAAAATGGAAGACCTTTGCCATTGGTTAATGCACTTCAGTGACATCCTTTAGGTAACTGTTTTCTCTTTTTTCAAGGTAAAGGAATGGAAAAAGAGTTTAGACACTTAAGTCAGGGCATTCTCACTTCCAAAAGAAGTGTACTAGTTGCTAGGATACAGAGAAGGTGGCTGTGGTAAGATCTGAAGTATGATAAAAAGAGATGAATGTCAGAACAAAGCCCCCCAACAGACAAACTAGAGAGAGACCGCACTCTTTCAGAGCATTTTACTGTACCAGTACTGAATCGGTCGCCTGACTGCATCACATGACTAAAAATGTGACATCGTTTTCGTTGACTATACTACAGTGCCAACATTGTTTTTTCTCTATCAGATGTTACAGTGTGACTGGACATCTGAGCAATGGGACATTTTATGTATTTTCTCACTGTACAACACAGGATGTGAAAACAGGTGATGTATTAAAAATACAAACTGCGACTGCATCTGTTAACCTGCCCTCTCAGAAAAAAAGGTACAAAAGCTGTCACTGGGGTGGTACCTTTTCAAAAGGTACACGTTTGTAGCTTATTTACCCCTTATGGGTGTTGCAGATTTAGCCTAAATGAAGCTGTCACTCAGTAGAGCTAGTTAATTTGGGACCAAATGTTGTTTGGTTTTTATTGATGATCATATCATTATTACATTTCCCATAGATGAATGCACAAATTATTTGATCATTGTTTCTTACAATACCTTTGGTAGCACGGTTTAATGGTTGAGCTTGATGAATGCCGTCGACACAAAATTTAGTTCCTGGCTGTCAGAAAGAAATGGGGAACATTTTCGGTAATTAAAATTAGTTAATGATTAAAAAAAAAACAACAACAACTGTGAACAAGCATAAATAAATAAATAAATAAAGAAAGAAAAGAAAACATATGCATTTGGCAGATGCTTTTAAATACAAGGAACAGTGTATTGAAAAAGGTACACGTTTGCACCTTATTTACCCCTAATGGGTGTATATTAGTACCATAAATGTATGAGTACCTAAAATGTACAAATTAGTACCTTTTGAAATGGTATCGCCCCAGTGACAGCTTTTGTACTTTTTTTCTGAGAGTATATGTGTTTGCCTAAAATACTAAAACTTTAATTTTTAATATACAACTCTATTTGAAAACCTGCTGCTTACACAGACAACTTGCTTCTAACATATCATCCTAGCCATCATGGAACCTCACACAAGTGACCAATCCAATTTTTTGGTATGAAAACACTGTTATATGTTATTCCTAATTATTTAAAGGTATCATTGACAAATAAATTAATGAAAAATTACAATAACATTTAAAAAAAATGCATCTTTCATTGCACAGAGGCTTTTTATTATATATGTTATTCCTAATTATTTAAAGGTATCATTGACAAATAAATGAATGAAAAATTACAATAACATTTAAAAAAAATGCATCTTTCATTGCACAGAGGCTTTTTATTGATATTTTTTTCAAAGATTGTCTTCTCCTTGAAAGGATATATGTTACTGTATAATTGGCAGCATAATTAATTTGCCTGCTTTCGGCACAGCCTTTGCGTCTGTAGTACGCCTATGATGCTTTCAAATGCTCTCCATATCTCCTGTATGCAGCTCAGGTTTTGAAATCTGATTATATCAGTCACCAATGTCATCATATCCTCTGCTATTTCAAAAAGAAACACACCACTTATGATTGATCATCATTATACTTAGATGGAGGTTGGTTTATTGACAAAATTAAAAGACCTGCCCATCCTCTTTTCTGATACTGTGGCCATCAGATCTATCTTTGTTCCTCCTCTCATTCATGTGTTTTCCAGCAGCATCTAAAAACTGGATGGAAGTCATCGCTTGCCTAATTTGTTGCTTGGAAATCCGACAATAAGGCTAATGCCATATGGCATCATTTAAAAATGTGCATTGTATAAACTCAAATCATTGCTCATTAGTGTCAGGGAGATATTTCACAATATTATTTATAGAGTACAAAATAAATAAATAATAGACTCCAAGGGCTTCATCTAGAACCACTGAAACATCTAACAAGGCTTTTTTATTATAAGCGGTTTGTTTGTATATTTATTTATTTATTTATTTATTTCGGAAGTGCTAATAGTTTGACAAGTAAATCCATCTGTTTCTTTACCATCTTTCTTTTTAGCATCAAGTAATCAGGCATTTAGAACTAATACAAACTATTACACATGCCACTGTGAACTGACATCTTTGCTGTTGTATCATTAGTTACTTTTATTCCAGACACACAGCTATGTTGCCAGCATGCTCTTTTCAAAGTTATTATTTGTAGTTGCAGACTCTGAAATGAATGAGCAATACAAACCCAATGAATATAATTTTTTTCTGCTGAATAATTTTATGTTTCTCAAGCAGAATTCATTAACCCTTTCATGCGTGAATTATTAAATCACAAAGTAATATTTATATGTGTATATATACATATATATATATATATATATATATACACACACACACACACACACACACACATATATATATATATATATATATATATATATATATATATATATATATATATATATATATATATATATATATATATATATATATATATATATATATATATATATATATATATATATATATATATATATATATATATATATATATATATATAATATATACATACATATTATGGATGGAAGGATTATACATACATATATTCATACACAGGTGAGCACAAATACATTTGTGAGATTTGTGAGCAAATTTGTGAGCACAAATTGTGTGTTTTTCACACACACAAGCACACACACCCTCCCATCACACACTGGAATGCAATCATGCACACATATCCCTGCATTCATACAGTACATGCCTACACTTTTATATGACCTATGCATAAATATAGACTGTAAGCATTTAAATAAATGATAAAATCTGAAGACTATTTAATATTGCTGTTTAATAAAACTATTTAAGTGTAAATTATATAATCATTTTGCAAAAAAAATAAAAATTCAAAATAAGGCAGAATCTATATATAGGCCCAATATAGGCCCATATACCCTTTGACGTACCAGATGTACCAGAAAAATCTGGATGAATGTTTTTCTAACATCTTATTTAGCTGAAAAATATGTTTGTACCTGTCTAATTGTCTGAGAATAAAAGGATTTAACACTCCTCTTCTTGTCGCCATTTTCAATGTAATATGCAACATCTCAAAACAAAAAAACAGATACAAAGACAATAATTAAATGGAATCATAGACAACACTTTGGAGGTTCGCTAGTTGGTGGTTGGGACATGGTGCTACAACTTAAGTGGTTCAAAATGGCTTCCAAATATCTGTAGTGGATGCCATGCATGAACGAGTTAATTCTGAACATTTGTTGTTAGGAAATCAAAACTTTAATTGTGCAAAGTCATTAAAATTCACAACCATTAAATCTCACTGTTTTGGCAGACGTAAAATTGTTCTTTGCTTTTTCCATGTTAACGATCTGCATGGTTTTTGTCATTTCTATAGATCATGAAACTTGCTGTCTCTCTCTTATACATAAAAGCTTGAATTCCTTGAAAGACATAATAGATGCTGCAGTAACAGCTGGCATGTTCAGTGAATAGAGTACAAAACCCAGTCCTATAAAATGCAGTTCTTTTTTCTTTGGCAGCAAATAATCAGTGAAAGGAGATGCTTAACCTTCAGATTATATTGAACCTTAGAAGGGCAAACCAAATGATTTGTCTGATTTTGTTATATTCTAGCAAAAGCATGGGATAAACATTAAAATAAAAATAATCACATTTTGTTGCTTTGCAGGAAAAAACAGAATTACTGATTTTTTTTCTGTCATGTTGGTGTTATATCTTTCACTTGGATGTTATAAATTACACTGAGTAAATACAGCTGGATCATAAACAAAAACTGTGTCTGTCTTCATTTCAGGCTGCAAAGCAACAAAATATGATTATTTTAAGGGGGGGGGGGTATCTTTTCTATACCCACTGTAGTTAATTTGGGACCAAATTTTATTTAGTTTTTATTAATAAACATATCGATATTATTCTTCCCATAGATTAATGCACAATACAATTCCCATAGATTAATGCTTACAATACCTTTGGTAGCACGGTTGAATGGTTGAGCATGAATGCATGCTGAACGAATGCTGTCAACAGAAAATGATGTTCTTGGGTGTCAGAAAGAAATGGGGAACATTTTTGGTAATTAAAATGAGTTAATGATTTAAAAAAACACCACCAACAACTATGAACAGTGAACAAGTATACATAAAAAAAAGAAAACATGCATTTGGCAGATGTGTTTAATCAAAGGAACCGTCTATTGAAGGTATACATTTTGCTCAGTTCATGAATTCCTTGGGAACTGAACCTATGACCGTGCTGTAGTGTTTGAGCTACAGGAACCTACAGGACTACAATGTAGCAGAAACTAAATATGATAGAATGCCCATAGAGAACACTCTCATTTCAAGTTTCCAGCTTATGATATGTGATATCTCACATCCCCTCATAAGTAATACCATTTGAATGATTTCACAAGTTTCACAAATCAGTTTTCATTTATAATATATGCTGTATTATATAATTCATACATGGGTTCTGGACAGGCCCTTCCAAAAAATTATATTGATACTGGCACACCAGAAAGAAAAAGAGGGCAAAAGAGTTTTTTTTCTTTTCTTTACAAGAGTTCTCACCGAACATAAACTTATGGTGTTATAGCCTTCTCCCTGATTTATGCCATTGAAACATGTCAGTTGATGTGTGTTTATATTATTGTGTTCTTGTCAAAATGTCTCTCTTTTTTTTCTTTCCAAATCTTCAGCAGGAGAATAATATGACAGATGTGATGTTCAAACTGCCATTCCTCTTAATAATTTGGTCTCTGGAGCTTAGTAATGCTCAGGGTAAATCCTCTTCTGTGAATCTGTGATCTCAGAACAATGTTAATTACCAAAGAGAAATCGTAATGCATTTGTCGGAAGTTAAAGCTCAAGTGTGCTTATAAAATTTACACACACAACTCTGTAACCTATTAGACATGCTGTCTTTGAAAGATTCAGGCCAGATTATCCTTATTACATAGATTTTTTATAGCCTCTCAGAATACTTGAAGTAGTGTGTTTTGTCGTTTTTGTTGGCGCTGTTGCTGTGAGGTGTTGCAGCACCATAAAGGTAGTCCATTCTACCTGTATTTCATGGCTTTTGAAGCTTTGCATGAGGAGCAGACTGACATTAAAGTCGTTGTTCAATGAGAATCTGTCCCTTCACACATTTAAAACTCGCCTCAAGACACTTTGCATCTCTGTAATAGTATCATATAATTAAACTAGTATTATTTATCATAAGAAAACATCATATGATGAACATTTTGTGGTTGAAGCTGTATTCAAATATGTGATAGAATCCAGTGTGTGTCAATTATACATCTTCTTAGAAAACTGAAGCACACTCTCATTTTAACCCATAAAGTTGGTCAAACATTTTCTTGACATTTAACGCTCGAGTCCAGATGACTCTATAAACAATCTCAGGTTTCATTCAGCCGAACCATTATAGAGGCTTTAGTCTTTGTGTGTTGGCCGTTGACAGACCAGAAGCACTCTTGGGGAGAGCAACAACATACTGCCAGGCATTTTTTTTTTTTAGTGCTGACACTGTGGGCAAATCGCAGGTGCATTCATTATCCTGTAATTACCCCGCTGTTAGTCCTCTGGTATATTATTCATTACATGCATTCTCCACACAGTGCAGTGACAGGGTGGTGAGAGTCCACACTGCAAATGGATGAGCACAGCACAGCACAGCACACCGCACTAACTATATCTTCCCACACCATCATCATTAATACTTCAGTAAAGGTGAAAAGTAAATCATCACAGTTCAAGGCCAACTGTGAATGACCCGTCTTTTTTTTAGAGGATAAATTGTCCTCTCCTTGTCATTTGCATTCCGTTTAATGGAGACTATCACCTTTATATGTAGGCTTAACAATTAAAGCGTCCGTATATTACACTTTATTTTTTTCTGAAAAAAGTCATGTTGTCTTGAATCAAAAACATGTCAAATTTATTTTTACCTGACCATTTTCCATGTTCCCTTTGACACTTAGAACTAAACAGGCAGTTTTGCGACCATACCTTTAAACGAATAGTTCACATAAGAATGAAAACTTGCTGAAAATGTACTCACCCTCATTCCATCCAAGATGTAGATGAGTTTGTTTCTTCATCTGAACAGATTTGGAGAATTTTAGCATTACATCGCTTGCTCACCAATGGATCCTCTGCAGTGAATGGGAATTAGACCCATTAATGCAACTTTCTTATTTTTAGCTTTAATTTTATTTTCTTTGTTGATAAATTACTATCTGACAACCAAAAATGGTGGTGGCCGGTAATAATGTCAGTCACAATGTTTGTGCATATGTAATAGAAGGCTTTAATAGAATCTCCATTCTCCTGCAGGAAATTGGTGGGTGTAAGTAAATATGATATGTCAACATAAATAATAGTTTCATAAGCGTTTACGTGCAACCTAGCATTTAGAGACTAACCGGAGAGAGAGAGCATACTGAAACACTCAGGGGATCACAGCACAAGAGCAGTGCTCGCTTACTGAGCTGCGCAGAAAACAAGAGACACTAGATCCGCCCAACCTAAAGGAGAATATATTGAGGATGTATTGATCCCAAGGCAAGCCCAGCAAAGAGCAGACACTGCAGCTCAGAGAAGGAGCTCATCAACCACAGAGATGTTACACTACATGTGAGGAGAAGGACATGATTGAAGTAAAGAGATCAAATGGACTCCTTAATGGCCTCTGAAACACTGGCTTTAGATGGCTGGCTAAAACATATACTGAGGATATGAAATTGTCTTGCATCAAACATTTCTCATGAGCAGCAATTTTATTAGAATTGTTAATGCCATATGGAATAGATATTAAACTTACATTTATAAATATGATATCCACCCAAATATCAGTAACCGTAAGTGAGATATATTTCTAGTCTATTCATATTACATCTGACGTAAAAGTATTCACCCTATTCTTCATTCTGGATGCATGTTTAAAATGTATGAGGTCTTGCACAATTGACCTAGATTAAATGAGTATGCTCAGTCAAATCAAAGTCCTTTCGGTGTAATTAACCTCTAATTGTAAATGTATGCAATATTAACCAACTTATAGTGTACCTATTATGCTTTTTCTGATATCACCTTTGCTTTAGTGTATAAAATAGCAGTTTGTGAGTGTAAAAGGTCTGCAAAGTTTCGAAGATCAACGTGCAGGATAAATGGACTTGAAAAAGTCTTCCCATCTGAATCAGGAGAGAAATATGCACAGATCAAGCACAGTTCACAAGCGAAGATAGTCTAAAACAATTCTAAACAAATATGTCGGAAGATTTTTGATATGAGAGGATAATAGTGGATGGAGTTATTATCTCCTAAAGCATAGGTCTTCAACCCTGCTCCTGGGGACCCACTGTCCTGCAAAGTTAATAAGCATACCTGGCCTGTGACTTTTCAAGTGATCCTGAAGACCTTGATCAGCTGGTTCAGGTGTGTTTAATTAGGGTTGGAGCTGAACTCTGCAGGACAGTGGGTCCTCAGGAGCAGGGTTTAAGGCATATGTCCTAAATGAAAGAGCTGGTTCTGAACTGACTGAGACAAGTCGTCAGTAATTCCAGTCTTAGTTCCTACATAGGCTTGTAACAAATTTGCATGATGCCCACCTATGTTCTGCACTGGCTGCCTGTGAACATCGTGTACTTCGACCCATCCTCAAACACATTAGTTGCAGATGAGGCCTGTTGTAGAAGAGTTTGGTTTGTGTTGCCGCAATGTCTAAATTCTGTTTTCCAAGGTTTTCAGCTTTGCTTGGCATTCTGGTACAGTTCCCCCAGGTGCACAAGCACATCAATACATTAGAATTGTACACATTGGTCTGTTGATTGACATATACTTGTTACCACTGTTGGAGAAGAATTTATGACACACTTATGACATCTCATCTACAATGTACGACAAACTTAAAAAACAGCTTACCACAGAAACATGTCCTGCTCAAGACATGTTTGCTACGGTGGTTCAGATTGATCAGCTATTTTTTCCAATGTATCATTGTCCGATTTGGGCTTGAATAGATATGGTAAAATCGACACCATTGTTACTGTTTATATCAATGCGTAAACAAGTGCTAAGGAAGCCTCGGGAGCTGAAATGGGGTTACGCTCAACAAACTTCTGTATTATGTAAAACAGGAGGTTGTATCACTTCCAGTTCAGGTCTTTTATATGTGCTTTATTAAATATAGAGCTATTTAACTCAAGATGCCTTGAAAGGAGCTACCAAAGATGATCATAACCGATGTCCATGACATATGCAGATTGATGATATCTGAAAGCTTTTTATTTTTCTTCTTCTTACAAACATTCTGATAATAAAATAGAATAAAATGCAATAATAACAACTAGATAGGTTATCTGATTACCTTAAGGGTCCTTAGATATTGTCGTCAGTTCATACTGCAGTTAACACTTTCTCCAACAAGTGGATGCGAAGACAACTGTTTTCCGGTTTGGTCAGGTGACATTTTGACATATACCCCATCAGATATGGTAATGGTTGTTTAGTTTTCTACATGCACTGTTAGTAGACCACAAAAGACTGGGCATCTGACCAATCAGAGCAGAGTAGGCTCTCGGAAAGGAGGGGTTTAGAGAAAGTGAATGCTTGAATGAACCATTTCAGAAACTGTGAGAAAAGAGGTGATGCTGCAATGTGTATTATGAGGAAATGTAAGTGTTTTTTTTTTTTTTTTACATTGGATAGTTAAAATAGAACAATAGGGGCACTTTAATGGCATTAATTTGATTGTGATTGAATTAAGTATTGTATAAAGAAACCCATTGTCCTCATGAAACAAAACAGAAAAAACAACATAGTACAAAATCCCTGCTTGCATCTGAAGAAGCATAAACATAATTTTGTTAAAGATTCAGTGTTGTCTTCAGAGCATGCTGACAAGTCATCCATGCGTGAGTACTGCAGAAGCCGTGTTTCTCTGATTAGACTCAGAACCATTTGCATTTAGCAGTCAGCGTTTCACGTTATGCCTTTTGAGAAAATGACAACATGCTGTTTAAAAGTTGGATTCCTGGTTTTGTACTTCAAATATGAAAGCTTGAGAGATGCTTTTACTGAATCAACAGAAGATAGAGCTGTTTATTGTGCAACTAAGATTGTAATAAGCACAAGTTTAAATGCATTAATGGACTCTGCATAACACAGATACATCAAAGTTAACATATTAAAAATGCTGACAGTGGACTGTGTAAACTTTTTTTAATGTGAGAGATGGGGAAGTGAAATGCACATAATACAGTAAAAAAAAAGTGCATATATATATTTTTTTCTTCTTTTATTTGTTCCTATAGCTGTTGTTCAGCTATTAGTAATAATAGTAGGCTACCCTTATTTCAGATCATTAGTCATCAGATTCTCAGTAAACAGCCCAGGTGTCATGGAGGCTGCAAGCATGGTGCAGCTTCAGATTAACTGAGCTGAGTGCTTACTAAAAAACACCTCACTCACAGATCATCATTTCAAACCATTTCATGTTCACTTGGATTTAGACAAAGCGGATCACAAGATAAAAGATGGGCATTAGGCTTGCTGCGATAGTCGGTGTGCCGTTAAGCCGCAACACCAGTTACGTCACTTGCCCACCACATATATATATATGTATATGTATTTATTTAAAATACAGTAACGAGCACCACGAAACCATTTAAAGAGGCGCGTTCAGCGGTCTCTGTGTCGGGATAGGAAACAGTCAACAAAGTAAAATTATCTCAAATGAGCTCTCTTCATTTTATCAAATGATCATAATCACATCTATTCATTTTACAATCCTGCTACTAGCATTTTATTCAGACTAAAACCCCTTTAATTCGGGTGAGAAAGCGGGTTTTTTTTTGAGTGGCTTTTGCACATCCTGTCATGCCGGTGACTGCGTGCTGCTGCAATAGACGCATTTTGCTGTAT
>NW_015555781.1:1193542-1198219 GCF_001515605.1 Sinocyclocheilus anshuiensis | reverse complement strand
TATATTTAACAGATCAATCCTAAATATTTTCCTCGATACATAACATTTTATTTTTGCAGTTCTGTTTTCTCAAGAGTATGATACATAAACATGAATGAGAAATTAAAAAAAAAAAACTTCATACGGTCTGTATTTAACATAACAATTGATGGGAGTGAAAAACCTTTCAGTTACTCAGTGCAGTATGAAGAGATAATTTAATATGTGCATGATTCAATCATTTCATTCCTACGGGAAAGCCTGTCTCCATCTGTCAACATATCCAGCCGTCTCCGCTCAATATTCTTCCTGTTCTGACTCTCTCTCACCCACTTTGACTCATATGCATCTCTAATGCTGAAGAATGTTTGTGAGAGATTTTTATGATCCATATTTTGAAATGGGTGACTAAATGAGTAACTAGCCAGTGAAGCTTTCCTTGCAGCTCTCTTTGGTCTCTATTCAAAATGGATGACTTCTGGACCAACAAGAACTTCCAACACAGCCCTCCATGAGGATTCGTACTCTCGGCTCTTTAGAAAAACCTGACCAAACATGACGGACTCACTGCAGAAGAGTTTATGGGGCTCTAGTCTTTGAGAGCTTCAGCAACACAGCTCCATTTATATTTCAGCGGCCCTATATGAATAATGCACAGAAACCAGTAAGAAGGAATTTAATGATGCCTTTTTGGTAGGGTCTGCCTCTCAGAGCAGACACATCCCCTCTTCCCATCCACCTGCTCTAGTTTAGCCTGAGGGAGGGGTGCTGATATGAACAAATCTTGACCTTATCTGTCTCATACGTGTGGAGGAGCATGTGAGGGAGGTGCTGAAGTTTGAAGGAGGTGTGGTGGGGGCTGGAGCTCTTCAGCCTCTCAGAGTCCAAACAGCTGATAAAAACATCACAATAATCAACAAGTAATCCACATGACCGTTTAGTCCATTAATTAACATCTTGTGAAGTGAAAAGCTGTGTGTCTGTAATAAATGCATCATTAAGATGGTGCTTACTTGTGGATCATTGTAATGTTTTTATCAGCTGTTTGGACTCTCATTCTGACGGCACCTATTCACTGCAGAGGATTCATTGCTGAGCAAGTGATGTAATGCTAAATGTAATGCTAATTTTCTCAAAATCTCCAGATCTTGTATCCTTTAAAATCCTAATTTTGCTCAGCATTAGTGGATTTTCCCCTAAAATCTGATCAATGACTTTATTACTGCAAGCAGTGTATTTACATTATAATTGGGGACAGAACGCCACCTTGCTGAACGCATTCTGTGTTCTGCTCAACCTCAGCCCAGTGATTAATGTTGCTATGAGTCTCTGGAAAATCACACACAAAGAGAGAAAGAGACAGAGAGAGTGTGTTATTATTGCTATTTTTCTGTTACTATGTGGTCATAAAACTTTTATGCACCCCTAAGGTTTGCGCAAGGATTTTTGAAACTTTAGAATCTGAGTACACATTTTGATGCCTGCGACTCTTGTTTTCAATAGAAGACATTCAGATGGATTTTAGAGATTTCTGTTTCTGCATGTCAAACCCACGATATCTAGTGATTTCCTCTGCTGACTGTTTTCCATGCAATTAAGAGATAAGCACTGTTCCAAACCATCCATATATGATGTAGGAATTCTCTGAATTCATAAATATAACATAGCAGTCTCGAAACACAGACAGCAATTCTTTTGCTAGACTCTCTTTTTTTTTTCAAGTCAATGCATCTCATATTCCTTTTGAGAGACATCTGTTTGTTTAAAGCAAACAGACTTAGACACATCCTGACAACAGCTGCAAACTCCCATCCTGAGGTGGGTGTGAATCTGAAACATTATAGTAATTGAGAAAATAGCAGTAATGTGTTGCTCTGAAAAAACAAACAAACAACAACAACAAAAAAAAACATTACTTTCACAAATACTAAAAGGAAAGATCAAGATTATGACAATCTAACCAAGATAATATGTTTCATAGCTCAGGACCAGAAGACTAGCTCACAAAAGAGCAAACTTGAAGTTGTAAAATAATGATAAAATGAATAGTTAAAATGAAATAACCTCTCACAGATTTCCTAGGTTTGTCATTGCTGTTGTATTGGATTTGCATTCATTTATCACAGTGGGCTTGGCTACTGGACACAAGAACCCAAACAAACCACACTTAAAAAATGTTTTTTTATTTTTTTTGCTACCGGCTTCATTCAAATCGAATTCCACATAATCCTTGAAATTGTGGTACTATTTATATTCATTGTGTGCAGTCTATTCAAATGTGTAAAACAGACTTTTTAAGCTGTTTGAATAACATTTGGTCAGTTCCCAGCATCCTTTGCATGGGACTGAACGAGTAGTGTAAATGTTCAACATTTACTGTTATTTTGTGTTGTGTTGGTCCTTACCCTTGCCAGTGTCAAATGCTTAGTTGCAGTTGGATTTACAATAGAAAAGTTTATGTTTTCAGACTGTGCTGAAGAGTGGCAGATGTGCTATAGGCGCTAATGTGAATGAAGATTATACTGTATGTTCTTTAGTTAAGATGTATCTTTGTCCTCTGTGGTTTTACCAAATATTATTTTCAAAACGTTAAAGTGTGTTTTTGCTAGCTAGTAGTTAGAGATAGTTTGGCATGTCTAATTGTTTGGGTTCTACTCAATTCAGTGAGTGCAATTATGGTCGTTTTCAGTCTTATGTTTTTCAAAACAATTTGTACTATGACAAATTCTTATAACCCTACAGATCTATTTGTTGCATACATCAACATATCTCAGACTAATAACAGTTCGTCTTGGCTAGGAAATAATCCCACACAGGTTCATTAACGTAACAGGGTACAATCTGACAGCTTGAATGTAAAGCAGAGAATTGTTAAATTGTTAAAATAGTTATATTGGAAGAAATCTCTGGCAGCAACTAACCAAACTCTGTAGCTAAGGTCCATGAGCTTTTTATCATTGCACCAATGTGTTCATGCTTCCACATAGACAAAATCAATATACCACCTCATTAGAGACTGAAGGACATTCAAGATGAGATCTGCAGGATAAAAACAAGTATGAAGCAATATACTGTTCAGTTTTTGCAAAATATGAAAAGAAAATGAAAAAAAAAAAAAAAAAATAGCTCAAACCAAAATTGAGAACCCTTCAGATTAAGTTTATTCATAAGAATGAAAGTTTCCACTCATCTAACATCTCAAACGAACTGAAAGAAAACAGAGACTGTGTTATACTAGAGCATGTAAATCTCTATTCAACAACTTATTAAAATTCCTCCTTTGGGTGCAGGCACACATACGAATCAGATCTGGCGTCTCTTTGTCTTGCATCATTTATGTGTTGCCAGGGCAAGATACAACAGAGATGCACAGCCCACTGGCAAAGACCTGTGCCGTGTTTGGAGGAATCATGGCTGCTGTGGATTTCTTGCCTATTTAATCAGGATGGGAAAGTCTCTGCTCCTGAGGTGGAACATATTTGCATAAAGATACTTCTACCATGACTGGACACTCCTGTATCAGACTCTTCTGAGAGTTCACTTCTCGAACTGTACAGATGTGAACAGAATCAGTGATGTGTGGATTTCTCTACCTTGGTTCACATGGTTTCAAATTTGGTTCATGCAGCCATTTTACATTATAGATATAAAATAAACAGGTCTTATAATTTACAAAGCTATGCAAACCATTTCAAAGAACATAACTTTAAAGAACATAACTTTAACTTTACATAGCATAACAACCTTACAGAACAAAACATCACATAACACAACAACATAACAACTTTACATATCATAACAACTTTAAAGAACATAACTTCACATACCACAGCAACGTCTCGGTTACGTATGTAACCCTCGTTCCCTGAAGGAGGGAACGGAGACGTCACGTCGGATGACCGACGAATCAGCATTCCCCTTCTGCCGGCCTCCGTGACAGACAAAGAGCTGGTCTGAGGTCCTGAAGCTTGCGTCCGGTCAGCGTAGCACCTTAAGGCTCAGACGGGACAGCAAGCTAGGGCTGGGTCTGCCTCCTCCGAGGGCAGCGCTTGGAGGCTCACCACCTGATCCCTGAAGGGAGTAGCGGGAACCTTGGGCACATAGCCGGGCCGGGGCCTGGTCCCAAGAGGGTATAGAGGGGGGCCGTGGAGGATTTAACCTTCTCGCCCCCTTAAGGAACCTGACGACCAGGTCCTGCTTCCCCAGCGACCTCCTTCTACGGGGTCGTGGTTTAGCAGCGATTGCAGCGACATAAACTTTAAGGGTGGAGGGAGACAGAACTGCTGGGCAAGTTCTCCACCGTGTCACCGAAAAGGCCGGCCTGGGACACGGGGGCGTTCAAGAATCGTGTCTTGTCCGTCTTGCGCATGTCAGCCAGTCACAGCCAGAAATGGCACTCCTGGACCACCATAGTGGACATCGCACGACCCAGAGACCGCGCCGTAGCCTTCGTCGCTCGTGGCGCGAGGTCCGCCGCGGTGCGGAATTATCTGCGAACTTCCGGAGCGTCACCACCCTCGTGCAAGTCCCTCAGTGCCTTGGCCTCGTGCACTTGCAATTACGCCGTAGCAATTTCGCTGGCCAGTCGAGTACCTACAGACCCGGGGGGGAGGCACGGTTCTCCCTGCCGGTTGGAGGCGGTATTAGGACACAACTGCATCGCAACCGACCGCTCCACCGGGGGGACCCTTGTAACTT
>NW_015555781.1:1190156-1193081 GCF_001515605.1 Sinocyclocheilus anshuiensis | reverse complement strand
AAGCGAGATCCCAATTCGTCGGTCATCCGACGTGACGTCGAGAGTGACCGACTGAAAGGGAACTGTAAATACTGTACCATAACATATCAACAGCTTTACAGAACAAAACTTTACATACTACAACATGCTGTTACAACTTTACATAACATATCAACTTAACAACATAAAAGCTTCACATACCACAACATAAATTTACAAAACATAACTTCACATACCATAGCATAACTTTAAATAACAACTTTACATAACATAACTTTAGATAACATAACATTTAACATAACATAGTAAAAATAACATACAGCATATGTATTTCTGCTAGTTGTACTCTTACAACTATTATAATCCACAGCAAATGAAAAACAGAATTGTAATGATATGAGTATGAGTATATGAGTAATTTCCTGAGGCATGGGAAAATCTTTCAAGGGATAGTTCACCCAAAAATGAACATTCTGTCATTAATTACTCACCCTCATGTCGTTCCAAACCCGTAAGACCTCCGTTCATCTTCGGAACACAAATTAAGATATTTTTGATGAAATCTGAGTTTTCTGACCCTGCATAGACAGCAAGGGAACTACCATGTTCAAGGCACAGAAAGGTAGTAAGGACATCGTTAAAATAGCCCATGTGACATCAGCGGTTCAATCATAATTTTATGAAGCTACGAGAATACTTTTTGTGCACCAAGAAAACAAAAATAACTACTTCATTCAATGATTACTTCTCTTTATGCTTAATGTATAATAACATTATAGTACTCGTTAAAAAAAATAATAATAAAAATAAAATAACATGAATTTTGTACAGGCTAATTACAGGTCTTTTTTTTAACAATCAAAAGGAGGACACATTTCTGAATACTAAGGTCACATTTTCAAAACGCTTCAGTTTTCCTAAACAACTTTTAGCTTGACACAGCAGGTAATTTCACAAATGCACTAAAACTAAAACAATTAATTCATGTCTCAAATCAACTCATTCTTCCATAACACTTTTTCAGGTTTTCACCCAACAAACAAAATTTGCCACTCAAAAGACAGTGAGCTAAAAAACACTAACAAGTTGCATTGTAAAATAATTTATTTTGTAAAATGACTTTACAAAAACGAATGACACTCTTTGCTGTTCAGAATTCACTTCAGTATATGTTCTGTATTTGTCCATGTTTACATTACATGCGACTGAAAGACTAACACTTGCAATGATAAATGACCCACAGTTTAGCCCACATAGACTGCTGTTGTGTTCACCGTGTGAAGAGTTTTGAAAAAAGTTTTGAGAAATGTGTCCTAGTGATTGTAAAAAAAAGAGAGAAATAAATACATTTTAATAGGAACTTAAACATTTCCTTACAAATAAAAGGTCCTGTATTTACATTCAGTTTACAATAATAATAATAATAATAATAAATACGTAATAAAAAATATAGTATTGGCGTGTGACATTTCAGTATGTTACACACACTCTTTATCATGCTGTGTGTGTGTGTGTGTGTGTGTGTGTAATGCGAGGAGCTGAGCAAAGGTGAGATGAGGTGGATCCACATGAAAGCTTTACAAGTTTATTTACAAATGAAAAGACTAACAAAACACAGGAAACCAGGAGCTGGGAACAAGGAACATGGGCATCTACAGGGAACACGATGACTGACCCCCCCAAGCACAGGCCGAAACACAGGGGTATATATACAAAGCCGGAAATGCATTAACAAGGCGGAGGAGCCAACGTGTGTGAGTTTTTTTTTTTTTCAGTAGTGAAGTAGACAGATGACAAGACACAAGCCAGATTTGAAATGGTGTCTTCTGCATGAACAGCTTATCTCAATTTGTCTGGGCCTTGTGTGCTTCTAGCCACAGTACTATATTCCTATGTAGCTTAATTTGTCACATATAATTGCACTTTTCTGCACAATTTGCACTTTTAAATAAGTTGATACAAAATGTTCCAGGGGCTAAAGCAACTGAATCAATTTCTGCTGTATTGCTGAACTGTGCTGCAAAATGAAGGTCTTTAACAGGGGAAGTTGTGCGTAAGTTTCTAGAGGCTGTAGTGCAATATCCTCCCAAACGTCATTTGGTATTCTAGCATCACACTCTAATAGAACACACCTCTCACAAGCATAATGAATGTTTACTGGCAAAAGGTTAATATCCACTCGGCAGAAAATGAATCAACAACACTCTATTAATGAGACTATTACCAATAAAGATGGATAGAGAAACTAGACACCTCCACAGTCGGGAACAGTTTGGAGGTATTGATTAGTGGGATGATGCATTTTTAGACATCACTGTCTTGATGGCCTTGGGGTAAACCGAGGCATTGTAACCCAGCACAAACCTATAGACTGTGCTTTAACTACAACCTGTTGTCTTTTCTCAGCCATACCTATGTGTAGAGTAAAACAATGCACAAAAATTAACAAAAGGATGTGTCCAAAACAGTATGATATATTTATAATATTCTATACAAATAAACTCCTTAATTTCTAAAGGAATAGTTCATCCAAAAATGAAAAGTTGCTGAAAATGTACTCACCTATAGGCCATCCAAGATGTAGATGAGTTTGTTTTTTCTTTGAAACAGATTTGGAGAAACTTAGCATTACATCACTTGCTCATCAATGGATCCTCTGCAGTGAATGGGTGCCGTCAGATTGAGAGATCAAACAGCTGATAAAAACATCTGAATCAGGGGAGAAATATGCACAGATCAATCACCATTTACAAGCAAAAACAGTCCAAAAAACTTCTAAACTAATATGCTGGTAAATTTTGACTCGAGAGGACAACAGGAGATGGACTTTTTCACTGGAGGAAGTATAGATTATAGATTTGTATTTTGGCCATAAATTATGGCAAATATATATAGTTGTAGATCCACATCCAGTGAATCTGAATTCCTCATTTTCACAAAAAAAAA